>NW_025063643.1:0-61745 GCF_018153295.1 Drosophila grimshawi
TTGTCAGAAGTTAGAATTTCTTTCAACATTATGAAGCTCTTTTTATATATTTTGACTCTGCATCAAAAGCTGAAAATATGTAGTCTCGAAGTCATTTCGAGAAATTGACGTTTTAAGTTTCTGTTGCCAAATTCAAACGGATGTATCTTCGCCAATAATTGTCAGAAGTTAGAATTTCTTTCAACATTATGAAGCCCTTTTTATATATTTTGACTCTGCATCAAAAGCTGAAAATATGTAGTCTCGAAGTCATTTCGAGAAATTGACGTTTTAAGTTTCTGTTTCCAAATTCAAACGGATGTATCTTCGCCAATAATTGTCAGAAGTTAGAATTTCTTTCAACATTATGAAGCCCTCTTTATATATTTTGACTCTGCATCAAAAGCTGAAAATATGTAGTCTCGAAGTCATTTCGAGAAATTGACGTTTTAAGTTCTGTTTCCAAATTCAAACGGATGTATCTTCGCCAATAATTGTCAGAAGTTAGAATTTCTTTCAACATTATGAAGACCTCTTTATATATTTTGACTCTGCATCAAAAGCTGAAAATATGTAGTCTCGAAGTCTTTTCGAGAAATTGACGTTTTAAGTTTCTGTTTCCAAATTCAAACGGATGTATCTTCGCCAATAATTGTCAGAAGTTAGAATTTCTTTCAACATTATGAAACCCTCTTTATATATTTTGGCTCTGCATCAAAAGCTGAAAATATGTAGTCTCGAAGTCATTTCGAGAAATTGACGTTTTAAGTTTCTGTTTCCAAATTCAAACGGATGTATCTTCGCCAATAATTGTCAGAAGTTAGAATTTCTTTCAACATTATGAAGCCCTTTTTATATATTTCGACTCTGCATCAAAAGATGCAAATATGTAGTCTCGAAGTCATTTCGAGAAATTGACGTTTTCAGTTTCTGTTTCCAAATTCAAACGGATGTATCTTCGCCAATAATTGTCAACAGTTAGAATTTCTTTCAACATTATGAAGCCCTTTTTATATAATTTGACTCTGCATCAAAAGCTGAAAATATGTAGTCTCGAAGTCATTTCGAGAAATTGACGTTTTAAGTTTCTGTTTCCAAATTCAAACGGATGTATCTTCGCCAATAATTGTCAGAAGTTAGAATTTCTTTCAACATTATGAAGCCCTTTTTATATATTTCGACTCTGCATCAAAAGCTGAAAATATGTAGTATCGAAGTCATTTCGAGAAATTGACGTTTCCAGTTTCTGTTGCCAAATTCAAACGGATGTATCTTCGCCAATAATTGTCAGAAGTCAGAATTTCTTTCAACATTTTGAAGCCCTTTTTATATATTTTGATTCTGCATCAAAAGCTGAAAATATGTAGTCTCGAAGTCATTTCGAGAAATTGACGTTTTAAGTTTCTGTTTCCAAATTCAAACGGATGTATCTTCGCCAATAATTGTCAGAAGTTAGAATTTCTTTCAACATTATGAAGCCCTTTTTATATATTTTGACTCTGCATCAAAAGCTGAAAATATGTAG
This sequence comes from Drosophila grimshawi, assembly GCF_018153295.1. Lineage (NCBI taxonomy): Eukaryota > Metazoa > Arthropoda > Insecta > Diptera > Drosophilidae > Drosophila > Drosophila grimshawi. The sequence continues at coordinate 1,505 of NW_025063643.1, forward strand.
TCTCGAAGTCAATTCGAGAAATTGACGTTTCAAGTTTCTGTTTCCAAATTCAAACGGATGTATCTTCGCCAATAATTGTCAGCAGTTAGAAATTCTTTCAACATTATGAAGCCCTTTTTATATATTTTGACTCTGCATCAAAAGCTGAAAATATGTAGTCTCGAAGTCATTTCGAGAAATTGACGTTTCAAGTTTCTGTTTCCAAATTCAAACGGATGTATCTTCGCCAATAATTGTCAAAAGTTAGAATTTCTTTCAACATTATGAAGCCCGTTTTATATATTTTGACTCTGCATCAACAGCTGAAAATATGTAGTCTCGAAGTCATTTCGAGAAATTGACGTTTTAAGTTTCTGTTTTTAAATTCAAACGGATGTATCTTCGCCAATAATTGTCAGAAGTTAGAATTTCTTTCAACATTATGAAGCCCTTTTTATATATTTTGACTCTGCATCAAAAGCTGAAAATATGTAGTCTCGAAGTCATTTCGAGAAATTGACGTTCTAAGTTTCTGTTTCCAAATTCAAACGGTTGTATCTTCGCCAATAATTGTCAGAAGTTAGAATTTCTTTCAACATTATGAAGCCCTTTTTATATATTTTGACTCTGCATCAAAAGCTGAAAATATGTAGTCTCGAAGTCATTTCGAGAAATTGACGTTTTAAGTTTCTGTTTCCAAATTCAAACGGATGTATCTTCGCCAATAATTGTCAGAAGTTAGAATTTCTTTCAACATTATGAAGCCCTTTTTATATATTTTGATTCTGCATCAAAAGCTGAAAATATGTAGTATCGAAGTCAATTCGAGAAATTGACGTTTTAAGTTTCTGTTTCCAAATTCAAACGGATGTATCTTCGCCAATAATTGTCAGAAGTTAGAATTTCTTTCAACATTATGAAGACCTCTTTATATATTTTGACTCTGCATCAAAAGCTGAAAATATGTAGTCTCGAAGTCATTTCGGGAAATTGACGTTTTAAGTTTCTGTTTCCAAATTCAAACGGATGTATCTTCGCCAATAATTGTCAGAAGTTAGAATTTCTTTCAACATTATGAAACCCTCTTTATATATTTTGGCTCTGCATCAAAAGCTGAAAATATGTAGTCTCGAAGTCATTTCGAGAAATTGATGTTTTAAGTTTCTGTTTCCAAATTCAAACGGATGTATCTTCGCCAATAATTGTCAGAAGTCAGAACTTCTTTCAACATTTTGAAGCCCTTTTTATATATTTTTATTCTGCATCAAAAGCTGAAAATATGTAGTCTCGAAGTCATTTCGAGAAATTGACGTTTTAAGTTTCTGTTTCCAAATTCAAACGGATGTATCTTCGCCAATAATTGTCAGAAGTTAGAACTTCTTTCAACATTATGAAGCCCTCTCTATATATTTTGACTCTGCATCAAAAGCTGAAAATATGTAGTCTCGAAGTCAATTCGAGAAATTGACGTTTCAAGTTTCTGTTTCCAAATTCAAACGGATGTATCTTCGCAAATAATTGTCAGCAGTTAGAATTTCTTTCAACATTATGAAACCCTTTTTATATATTTTGACTCTGCATCAAAAGCTGAAAATATGTAGTCTCGAAGTCATTTCGAGGTATTGACGTTTTAAGTTTCTGTTTCCAAATTCAAACGGATGTATCTTCGCCAATAATTGTCAAAAGTCAGAATTTCTTTCAACATTATGAAGCCCTTTTTATACATTTTGACTCTGCATCAAAAGCTGAAAATATGTAGTCTCGAAGTAATTTCGAGAAATTGACGTTTTAGGTTTCTGTTTCCAAATTCAAACGGATGTATCTTCGCCAATAATTGTCAGAAGTTAGAATTTCTTTCAACATTATGAAGCCCTTTTTATATATTTTGATTCTGCATCAAAAGCTGAAAATATGTAGTCTCAAAGTCATTTCGAGAAATTGACGTTTTAAGTTTCTGTTTCCAAATTCAAACGGATGTATCTTCGCCAATAATTGTCAGAAGTCAGAATTTCTTTCAACATTATGAAGCCCTTTTTATATATTTTGATTCTGCATCAAAAGCTGAAAATATGTAGTCTCGAAGTCAATTCGAGAAATTGACGTTTTAAGTTTATGTTTCCAAATTCAAACGGATGTATCTTCGCCAATAATTGTCAGCAGTTAGAATTTCTTTCAACATTATGAAGCCCTTTTTATATATTTCGACTCTGCATCAAAAGATGCAAATATGTAGTCTCGAAGTCATTTCGAGAAATTGACGTTTTCAGTTTCTGTTTCCAAATTCAATCGGATGTATCTTCGCCAATAATTGTCAACAGTTAGAATTTCTTTCAACATTATGAAGCCCTTTTTATATATTTTGACTCTGCATCAAAAGCTGAAAATATGTAGTCTCGAAGTCATTTCGAGAAATTGACGTTTTAAGTTTCTGTTTCCAAATTCAAACGGATTTGTCTTCGCCAATAATTGTCAGAATTTAGAATTTCTTTCAACATTATGAAGCCCTTTTTATATATTTTGATTCCGCATCAAAAGCTGAAAATACGTAGTCTCGAAGTCATTTCGAGAAATTGACGTTTTAAGTTTCTATTTCCAAATTCAAACGGATGTATCTTCGCCAATAATTGTCAGAAGTTAGAATTTCTTTCAACATTATGAAGCCCTTTTTATATATTTTGACTCTGCATCAAAAGCTGAAAATATGTAGTCTCGAAGTCATTTCGAGAAATTGATGTTTTAAGTTTCTGTTTCCAAATTCAAACGGATGTATCTTCGCCAATAATTGTCAGAAGTCAGAATTTCTTTCAACATTATGAAGCCCTTTTTATATATTTTTATTCTGCATCAAAAGCTGAAAATATGTAGTCTCGAAGTCATTTCGAGAAATCGACGTTTTAAGTCTCTGTTTCCAAATTCAACCGGATGTATCTTCGCCAATAATTGTCAGAAGTTAGAATTTCTTTCAACATTATGAAGCCCTTTTTATATATTTTGACTCTGCATCAAAAGCTGAAAATATGTAGTCTCGAAGTCATTTCGAGAAATTGACGTTTCAAGTTTCTGTTTCCAAATTCAAACGGATGTATCTTCGCAAATAATTGTCAGCAGTTAGAATTTCTTTCAACATTATGAAACCCTTTTATATATTTTGACTCTGCATCAAAAGCTGAAAATATGTAGTCTCGAAGTCATTTCGAGGTATTGACGTTTTAAGTTTCTGTTTCCAAATTCAAACGGATGTATCTTCGCCAATAATTGTCAAAAGTCAGAATTTCTTTCAACATTATGAAGCCCTTTTTATACATTTTGACTCTGCATCAAAAGCTGAAAATATGTAGTCTCGAAGTCATTTCGAGAAATTGACGTTTTAAGTTTCTGTTTCCAAATTCAAACGGATGTATCTTCGCCAATAATTGTCAGAAGTTAGAATTTCTTTCAACATTATGAAGCCCTTTTTATATATTTTGATTCTGCATCAAGAGCTGAAAATATGTAGTCTCAAAGTCATTTCGAGAAATTGACGTTTTAAGTTTCTGTTTCCAAATTCAAACGGATGTATCTTCGCCAATAATTGTCAGAAGTTAGAATTTCTTTCAACATTATGAACCCCTTTTTATATATTTTGATTCTGCATCAAAAGCTGAAAATATGTAGTCTTGAAGTCATTTCGAGAAATTGACGTTTTAAGTTTATGTTTCCAAATTCAAACGGATGTATCTTCGCCAATAATTGTCAGAAGTTAGAATTTCTTTCAACATTATGAAGCCCTTTTTATATATTTTGACTCTGCATCAAAAGCTGAAAATATATGTAGTCTTGAACTCAATTCGAGAAATTGACGTTTTAAGTTTCTGTTTCCAAATTCAAACGGATGTATCTTCGCCAATAATTGTCAGCAGTTAGAATTTCTTTCAACATTATGAAGCCCTTTTTATATATTTTGATTCTGCATCAAAAGCTGAAAATATGTAGTCTCGAAGTCATTTCGAGAAATTGACGTTTTAAGTTTCTGTTTCCAAATTCAAACGGATGTATCTTCGCCAATAATTGTCAGAAGTTAGAATTTCTTTCAACATTATGAAGCCCTTTTTATATATTTCGACTCTGCATCAAAAGCTGAAAATATGTAGTCTCGAAGTCATTTCGAGAAATTGACGTTTTAAGTTTCTGTTTCCAAAATTCAAACGGATGTATCTTCGCCAATAATTGTCTGAAGTTAGAAATTTCTTTCAACATTATGAAGCCCTTTTTATATATTTTGACTCTGCATCAAAAGCTGAAAATATGTAGTCTCGAAGTCATTTCGAGAAATTGATGTTTTAAGTTTCTGTTTCCAAATTCAAACGGATGTATCTTCGCCAATAATTGTCAGAAGTCAGAACTTCTTTCAACATTTTGAAGCCCTTTTTATATATTTTTATTCTGCATCAAAAGCTGAAAATATGTAGTCTCGAAGTCATTTCGAGAAATTTACGTTTTAAGTTTCTGTTTCCAAATTCAAACGGATGTATCTTCGCCAATAATTGTCAGCAGTTAGAATTTCTTTCAACATTATGAAGCCCTCTCTATATATTTTGACTCTGCATCAAAAGCTGAAAATATGTAGTCTCGAAGTCATTTCGAGAAATTGACGTTTCAAGTTTCTGTTTCCAAATTCAAACGGATGTATCTTCGCAAATAATTGTCAGCAGTTAGAATTTCTTTCAACATTATGAAACCCTTTTATATATTTTGACTCTGCATCAAAAGCTGAAAATATGTAGTCTCGAAGTCATTTCGAGGTATTGACGTTTTAAGTTTCTGTTTCCAAATTCAAACGGATGTATCTTCGCCAATAATTGTCAAAAGTCAGAATTTCTTTCAACATTATGAAGCCCTTTTTATACATTTTGACTCTGCATCAAAAGCTGAAAATATGTAGTCTCGAAGTAATTTCGAGAAATTGACGTTTTAAGTTTCTGTTTCCAAATTCAAACGGATGTATCTTCGCCAATAATTGTCAGAAGTTAGAATTTCTTTCAACATTATGAAGCCCTTTTTATATATTTTGATTCTGCATCAAGAGCTGAAAATATGTAGTCTCAAAGTCATTTCGAGAAATTGACGTTTTAAGTTTCTGTTTCCAAATTCAAACGGATGTATCTTCGCCAATAATTGTCAGAAGTCAGAATTTCTTTCAACATTATGAAGCCCTTTTTATATATTTTGATTCTGCATCAAAAGCTGAAAATATGTAGTCTCGAAGTCAATTCGAGAAATTGACGTTTTAAGTTTATGTTTCCAAATTCAAACGGATGTATCTTCGCCAATAATTGTCAGCAGTTAGAATTTCTTTCAACATTATGAAGCCCTTTTTATATATTTTGACTCTGCATCAAAAGCTGAAAATATATGTAGTCTTGAACTCAATTCGAGAAATTGACGTTTTAAGTTTCTGTTTCCAAATTCAAACGGATGTATCTTCGCCAATAATTGTCAGCAGTTAGAATTTCTTTCAACATTATGAAGCCCTTTTTATATATTTTGATTCTGCATCAAAAGCTGAAAATATGTAGTCTCGAAGTCATTTCGAGAAATTGACGTTTTAAGTTTCTGTTTCCAAATTCAAACGGATGTATCTTCGCCAATAATTGTCAGAAGTTAGAATTTCTTTCAACATTATGAAGCCCTTTTTATATATTTCGACTCTGCATCAAAAGCTGAAAATATGTAGTCTCGAAGTCATTTCGAGAAATTGACGTTTCCAGTTTCTGTTTCCAAATTCAAACGGTTGTATCTTCGCCAATAATTGTCAGAAGTTAGAATTTCTTTCAACATTATGAAGCCCTTTTTATATATTTCGACTCTGCATCAAAAGATGCAAATATGTAGTCTCGAAGTCATTTCGAGAAATTGACGTTTTAAGTTTCTGTTTCCAAATTCAAACGGATGTATTTTCGCCAATAATTGTCAACAGTTAGAATTTCTTTCAACATTATGAAGCCCTTTTTATATATTTTGACTCTGCATCAAAAGCTGAAAATATGTAGTCTCGAAGTCATTTCGAGAAATTGACGTTTCCAGTTTCTGTTTCCAAATTCAAACGGATGTATCTTCGCCAATAATTGTCAGAAGTTAGAATTTCTTTCAACATTATGAAGCCCTTTTTATATATTTCGACTCTGCATCAAAAGCTGAAAATATGTAGTCTCGAAGTCATTTCGAGAAATTGAGGTTTTAAGTTGCTGTTTCCAAATTCAAACGGATGTATCTTCGCCAATAATTGTCAGAAGTTAGTATTTCTTTCAACATTATGAAGCCCTTTTTATATATTTTGATTCTGCATCAAAAGCTGAAAATATGTAGTCTCGAAGTCATTTCGAGAAATTGATGTTTTAAGTTTCTGTTTCCAAATTCAAACGGATGTATCTTCGCCAATAATTGTCAGAAGTCAGAACTTCTTTCAACATTTTGAAGCCCTTTTTATATATTTTGATTCTGCATCAAAAGCTGAAAATATGTAGTCTCGAAGTCATTTCGAGAAATTGACGTTTTAAGTTTCTGTTTCCAAATTCAAACGGATGTATCTTCGCCAATAATTGTCAGAAGTTAGAACTTCTTTCAACATTATGAAGCCCTCTCTATATATTTTGACTCTGCATCAAAAGCTGAAAATATGTAGTCTCGAAGTCAATTCGAGAAATTGACGTTTCAAGTTTCTGTTTCCAAATTCAAACGGATGTATCTTCGCAAATAATTGTCAGCAGTTAGAATTTCTTTCAACATTATGAAACCCTTTTTATATATTTTGACTCTGCATCAAAAGCTGAAAATATGTTGTCTCGAAGTCATTTCGAGAAATTGACGTTTTAAGTTTCTGTTTCCAAATTCAAACGGATGTATCTTCGCCAATAATTGTCCAAAGTCAGAATTTCTTTCAACATTATGAAGCCCTTTTTATATATTTTGACTCTGCATCAAAAGCTGAAAATATGTAGTCTCGAAGTAATTTCGAGAAATTGACGTTTTAAGTTTCTGTTTCCAAATTCAAACGGATGTATCTTCGCCAATAATTGTCAGAAGTTAGAATTTCTTTCAACATTATGAAGCCCTTTTTATATATTTTGATTCTGCATCAAGAGCTGAAAATATGTAGTCTCGAAGTCATTTCGAGAAATTGACGTTTTAAGTTTCTGTTTCCAAATTCAAACGGATGTATCTTCGCCAATAATTGTCAGAAGTCAGAATTTCTTTCAACATTATGAAGCCCTTTTTATATATTTTGATTCTGCATCAAAAGCTGAAAATATGTAGTCTCGAAGTCAATTCGAGAAATTGACGTTTTAAGTTTATGTTTCCAAATTCAAACGGATGTATCTTCGCCAATAATTGTCAGCAGTTAGAATTTCTTTCAACATTATGAAGCCCTTTTTATATATTTTGACTCTGCATCAAAAGCTGAAAATATATGTAGTCTTGAACTCAATTCGAGAAATTAACGTTTTAAGTTTCTGTTTCCAAATTCAAACGGATGTATCTTCGCCAATAATTGTCAGCAGTTAGAATTTCTTTCAACATTATGAAGCCCTTTTTATATATTTTGATTCTGCATCAAAAGCTGAAAATATGTAGTCTTGAAGTCATTTCGAGAAATTGACGTTTTAAGTTTCTGTTTCCAAATTTAAACGGATGTATCTTCGCCAATAATTGTCAGAAGTTAGAATTTCTTTCAACATTATGAAGCCCTTTTTATATATTTTGACTCTGCATCAAAAAGCTGAAAATATGTAGTCTCGAAGTCATTTCGAGAAATCGACGTTTTAAGTTTCTGTTTCCAAATTCAAACGGATGTATCTTCGCCAATAATTGTCAGAAGTTAGAATTTTTTTTAACATTATGAAGACCTCTTTATATATTTTGACTCTGCATCAAAAGCTGAAAATATGTAGTCTCGAAGTCATTTCGAGAAATTGACGTTTTAAGTTTCTGTTTCCAAATTCAAACGGATGTATCTTCGCCAATAATTGTCAGAAGTTAGAATTTCTTTCAACATTATGAAGCCCTCTTTATATATTTTGGCTCTGCATCAAAAGCTGAAAATATGTAGTCTCGAAGTCATTTCGAGAAATTAACGTTTTAAGTTTCTGTTTCCAAATTCAAACGGTTGTATCTTCGCCAATAATTGTCAGAAGGTAGAATTTCTTTTAAAATTATGAAGCCCTTTTTATATATTTCGACTCTGCATCAAAAGATGCAAATATGTAGTCTCGAAGTCATTTCGAGAAATTTACGTTTTAAGTTTCTTTTTTCAAATTTAAACGGATGTATCTTCGCCAATAATTGTCAGAAGTCAGAATTTCTTTCAACATTATGAAGCCCTTTTTATAAATTTTGACTCTGCATCAAAAGCTGAAAATATGTAGTCTCGAAGTCATTTCGAGAAATTGACGTTTTAAGTTTCTGTTTCCAAATTCAAACGGATGTATCTTCGCCAATAATTGTCAGAAGTTAGAATTTCTTTCAACATTATGAAGCCCTTTTTATATATTTTGATTCTGCATCAAAAGCTGAAAATATGTAGTCTGGAAGTCATTTCGAGAAATTGACGTTTCAAGTTTCTGTTTCCAAATTCAAACGGATGTATCTTCGCCAATAATTGTCAGAAGTTAGAATTTCTTTCAACATTATGAAGCCCTTTTTATATATTTTGATTCTGCATCAAAAGCTGAAAATATGTAGTCTCGAAGTCATTTCGAGAAATTGACGTTTTAAGTTTCTGTTTCCAAATTCAAACGGATGTATCTTCGCCAATAATTGTCAGAAGTTAGAATTTCTTTCAACATTATGAAGCCCTTTTTATATATTTTGACTCTGCATCAAAAGCTGAAAATATGTAGTCTCGAAGTCAATTCGAGAAATTGACGTTTTAAGTTTCTGTTTCCAAATTCAAACGGATGTATCTTCGCCAATAATTGTCAGAAGTTAGAATTTCTTTCAACATTATGAAGACCTTTTTATATATTTTGATTCTGCATCAAAAGCTGAAAATATGTAGTCTCGAAGTCATTTCGAGAAATTGACGTTTTAAGTTTCTGTTTCCAAATTCAAACGAATGTATCTTCGCCAATAATTGTCAGAAGTTAGAATTTCTTTCAACATTATGAAGCCCTTTTTATATATTTTGATTCTGCATCAAAAGCTGAAAATATGTAGTCTCGAAGTCAATTCGAGAAATTGACGTTTTAAGTTTCTGTTTCCAAATTCAAACGGATGTATCTTCGCCAATAATTGTCAGCAGTTAGAATTTCTTTCAACATTATGAAGCCCTTTTTATATATTTTGACTCTGCATCAAAAGCTGAAAATATGTAGTCTTGAACTCAATTCGAGAAATTGACGTTTTAAGTTTCTGTTTCCAAATTCAAAACGGATGTATCTTCGCCAATAATTGTCAGAAGTTAGAATTTCTTTCAACATTATGAAGCCCTTTTTATATATTTTGATTCTGCATCAAAAGCTGAAAATACGTAGTCTCGAAGTCAATTCGAGAAATTGACGTTTTAAGTTTCTGTTTCCAAATTCAAACGGATGTATCTTCGCCAATAATTGTCAGAAGTTAGAATTTCTTTCAACATTATGAAGCCCTTTTTATATATTTTGACTCTGCATCAAAAGCTGAAAATATGTAGTCTTGAAGTCATTTCGAGAAATTGACGTTTTAAGTTTCTGTTTTCAAATTCAAACGGATGTATCTTCGCCAATAATTGTCAGAAGTTAGAATTTCTTTCAACATTATGAAGCTCTTTTTATATATTTTGATTCTGCATCAAAAGCTGAAAATATGTAGTCTCGAAGTCATTTCGAGAAATTGACGTTTTAAGTTTCTTTTTCCAAATTCAAACGGATATATCTTCGCCAATAATTGTCAGAAGTTAGAATTTCTTTCAACATTATGAAGCCCTTTTTATATATTTTGACTCTGCATCAAAAGCTGAAAATATGTAGTCTCGAAGTCATTTCGAGAAATTGACGTTTTAAGTTTCTGTTTCCAAATTCAAACGGATGTATCTTCGCCAATAATTGTCAGAAGTTAGAATTTCTTTCAACATTATGAAGCCCTTTTTATATATTTTGATTCTGCATCAAAAGCTGAAAATATGTAGTATCGAAGTCATCCGAGAAACTGACGTTTTAAGTTTCTGTTTCCAAATTCAAACGGATGTATCTTCGCCAATAATTGTCAGAAGTTAGAATTTCTTTCAACATTATGAAGACCTCTTTATATATTTTGACTCTGCATCAAAAGCTGAAAATATGTAGTCTCGAAGTCATTTCGGGAAATTGACGTTTTAAGTTTCTGTTTCCAAATTCAAACGGATGTATCTTCGCCAATAATTGTCAGAAGTTAGAATTTCTTTCAACATTATGAAACCCTCTTTATATATTTTGGCTCTGCATCAAAAGCTGAAAATATGTAGTCTCGAAGTCATTTCGAGAAATTGATGTTTTAAGTTTCTGTTTCCAAATTCAAACGGTTGTATCTTCGCCAATAATTGTCAGAAGTTAGAATTTCTTTCAACATTATGAAGCCCTTTTTATATATTTCGACTCTGCATCAAAAGATGCAAATATGTAGTCTCGAAGTCATTTCGAGAAATTGACGTTTTCAGTTTCTGTTTCCAAATTCAATCGGATGTATCTTCGCCAATAATTGTCAACAGTTAGAATTTCTTTCAACATTATGAAGCCCTTTTTATATATTTTGACTCTGCATCAAAAGCTGAAAATATGTAGTCTCGAAGTCATTTCGAGAAATTGACGTTTTAAGTTTCTGTTTCCAAATTCAAACGGATGTATCTTCGCCAATAATTGTCAGAAGTTAGAATTTCTTTCAACATTATGAAGCCCTTTTTATATATTTCGACTCTGCATCAAAAGCTGAAAATATGTAGTCTCGAAGTCATTTCGAGAAATTGACGTTTTAAGTTTCTGTTTCCAAATTCAAACGGATGTATCTTCGCCAATAATTGTCAGAAGTCAGAACTTCTTTCAACATTTTGAAGCCCTTTTTATATATTTTTATTCTGCATCAAAAGCTGAAAATATGTAGTCTCGAAGTCATTTCGAGAAATTGACGTTTTAAGTTTCTGTTTCCAAATTCAAACGGATGTATCTTCGCCAATAATTGTCAGAAGTTAGAACTTCTTTCAACATTATGAAGCCCTCTCTATATATTTTGACTCTGCATCAAAAGCTGAAAATATGTAGTCTCGAAGTCAATTCGAGAAATTGACGTTTCAAGTTTCTGTTTCCAAATTCAAACGGATGTATCTTCGCAAATAATTGTCAGCAGTTAGAATTTCTTTCAACATTATGAAGCCCTTTTTATATATTTTGACTCTGCATCAAAAGCTGAAAATATGTAGTCTCGAAGTCATTTCGAGAAATTGACGTTTTAAGTTTCTGTTTCCAAATTCAAACGGATGTATCTTCGCCAATAATTGTCAAAAGTCAGAATTTCTTTCAACATTATGAAGCCCTTTTTATATATTTTGACTCTGCATCAAAAGCTGAAAATATGTAGTCTCGAAGTAATTTCGAGAAATTGACGTTTTAAGTTTCTGTTTCCAAATTCAAACGGATGTATCTTCGCCAATAATTGTCAAAAGTTAGAATTTCTTTCAACATTATGAAGCCCTTTTTATATATTTTGATTCTGCATCAAAAGCTGAAAATATGTAGTCTCAAAGTCATTTCGAGAAATTGACGTTTTAAGTTTCTGTTTCCAAATTCAAACGGATGTATCTTCGCCAATAATTGTCAGAAGTCAGAATTTCTTTCAACATTATGAAGCCCTTTTTATATATTTTGATTCTGCATCAAAAGCTGAAAATATGTAGTCTCGAAGTCAATTCGAGAAATTGACGTTTTAAGTTTATGTTTCCAAATTCAAACGGATGTATCTTCGCCAATAATTGTCAGCAGTTAGAATTTCTTTCAACATTATGAAGCCCTTTTTATATATTTTGACTCTGCATCAAAAGCTGAAAATATATGTAGTCTTGAACTCAATTCGAGAAATTGACGTTTTAAGTTTCTGTTTCCAAATTCAAACGGATGTATCTTCGCCAATAATTGTCAGCAGTTAGAATTTCTTTCAACATTATGAAGCCCTTTTTATATATTTTGATTCTGCATCAAAAGCTGAAAATATGTAGTCTCGAAGTCATTTCGAGAAATTGACGTTTTAAGTTTCTGTTTCCAAATTCAAACGGATGTATCTTCGCCAATAATTGTCAGAAGTTAGAATTTCTTTCAACATTATGAAGCCCTTTTTATATATTTCGACTCTGCATCCTGAGCTGAAAGATATGTAGTCTCCAAGTCATTACAAGAAAGTGACGTTTCCAGTTTCTGTTTCCAAATTCAAACGGTTGTATCTTCGCCAATAATTGTCAGAAGTTAGAATTTCTTTCAACATTATGAAGCCCTTTTTATATATTTCGACTCTGCATCAAAAGATGCAAATATGTAGTCTCGAAGTCATTTCGAGAAATTGACGTTTTCAGTTTCTGTTTCCAAATTCAATCGGATGTATCTTCGCCAATAATTGTCAACAGTTAGAATTTCTTTCAACATTATGAAGCCCTTTTTATATATTTTGACTCTGCATCAAAAGCTGAAAATATGTAGTCTCGAAGTCATTTCGAGAAATTGACGTTTTAAGTTTCTGTTTCCAAACTCAAACGGATGTATCGTCGCCAATAATTGTCAGAAGTTAGAATTTCTTTCTACGTTATGAAGTCCTTTTTATATATTTCGACTCTGCATCCTGAGCTGAAAGATATGTAGTCTCCAAGTCATTACAAGAAAGTGACGTTTTAGTTTTCTGTATCGAAATTCGATCTGATGTATCTTCGCCAATAATTGTCTGAAGTTAGAATTTCTTTCAACATTATGAAGCCCTTTTTATATATTTTGACTCTGCATCAAAAGCTGAAAATATGTAGTCTCGAAGTCATTTCGAGAAATTGATGTTTTAAGTTTCTGTTTCCAAATTCAAACGGATGTATCTTCGCCAATAATTGTCAGAAGTCAGAACTTCTTTCAACATTTTGAAGCCCTTTTTATATATTTTTATTCTGCATCAAAAGCTGAAAATATGTAGTCTCGAAGTCATTTCGAGAAATTTACGTTTTAAGTTTCTGTTTCCAAATTCAAACGGATGTATCTTCGCCAATAATTGTCAGAAGTTAGAACTTCTTTCAACATTATGAAGCCCTCTCTATATATTTTGACTCTGCATCAAAAGCTGAAAATATGTAGTCTCGAAGTCAATTCGAGAAATTGACGTTTCAAGTTTCTGTTTCCAAATTCAAACCGGATGTATCCTTCGCCAATAATGTCAGAAGTTAGAATTTCTTTTCAACATTATGAAACCCTTTTTATATATTTTGACTATGCATCAAAAGCTGAAAATATGTAGTCTCGAAAGTCATTTCGAGAAATTGACGTTTTAAGTTTCTGTTTCCAAATTCAAATGGATGTATCTTCGCCAATAATTGTCAGAAGTTAGAATTTCTTTCAACATTATGAAGCCCTTTTTATATATTTTGACTCTGCATCAAAAGCTGAAAATATGTAGTCGCGAAGTAATTTCGAGAAATTGACGTTTTAAGTTTCTGTTTCCAAATTCAAACGGATGTATCTTCGCCAATAATTGTCAGAAGTTAGAATTTCTTTCAACATTATGAACCCCTTTTTATATATTTTGATTCTGCATCAAAAGCTGAAAATATGTAGTCTCGAAGTCATTTCGAGAAATTGACGTTTTAAGTTTCTGTTTCCAAATTCAAACGGATGTATCTTCGCCAATAATTGTCAGAAGTCAGAATTTCTTTCAACATTATGAAGCCCTTTTTATATATTTTGATTCTGCATCAAAAGCTGAAAATATGTAGTCTCGAAGTCATTTCGAGAAATTGACGTTTTAAGTTTATGTTTCCAAATTCAAACGGATGTATCTTCGCCAATAATTGTCAGCAGTTAGAATTTCTTTCAACATTATGAAGCCCTTTTTATATATTTTGACTCTGCATCAAAAGCTGAAAATATATGTAGTCTTGAACTCAATTCGAGAAATTGACGTTTTAAGTTTCTGTTTCCAAATTCAAACGGATGTATCTTCGCCAATAATTGTCAGAAGTTAGAATTTCTTTCAACATTATGAAGCCCTTTTTATATATTTTGATTCTGCATCAAAAGCTGAAAATATGTAGTCTCGAAGTCATTTCGAGAAATTGACGTTTTAAGTTTCTGTTTCCAAATTCAAACGGATGTATCTTCGCCAATAATTGTCAGAAGTTAGAATTTCTTTCAACATTATGAAGCCCTTTTTATATATTTTGACTCTGCATCAAAAACTGAAAATATGTAGTCTCGAAGTCATTTCGAGAAATTGACGTTTTAAGTTTCTGTTTCCAAATTCAAACGGATGTATCTTCGCCAATAATTGTCAGCAGTTAGAATTTTTTTTAACATTATGAAGACCTCTTTATATATTTTGACTCTGCATCAAAAGCTGAAAATATGTAGTCTCGAAGTCATTTCGAGAAATTGACGTTTTAAGTTTCTGTTTCCAAATTCAAACGGATGTATCTTCGCCAATAATTGTCAGAAGTTAGAATTTCTTTCAACATTATGAAGCCCTCTTTATATATTTTGGCTCTGCATCAAAAGCTGAAAATATGTAGTCTCGAAGTCATTTCGAGAAATTAACGTTTTAAGTTTCTGTTTCCAAATTCAAACGGTTGTATCTTCGCCAATAATTGTCAGAAGGTAGAATTTCTTTTAAAATTATGAAGCCCTTTTTATATATTTCGACTCTGCATCAAAAGATGCAAATATGTAGTCTCGAAGTCATTTCGAGAAATTTACGTTTTAAGTTTCTTTTTCAAATTTAAACGGATGTATCTTCGCCAATAATTGTCAGAAGTCAGAATTTCTTTCAACATTATGAAGCCCTTTTTATAAATTTTGACTCTGCATCAAAAGCTGAAAATATGTAGTCTCGAAGTCATTTCGAGAAATTGACGTTTTAAGTTTCTGTTTCCAAATTCAAACGGATGTATCTTCGCCAATAATTGTCAGAAGTTAGAATTTCTTTCAACATTATGAAGCCCTTTTTATATATTTTGATTCTGCATCAAAAGCTGAAAATATGTAGTCTCGAAGTCATTTCGAGAAATTGACGTTTCAAGTTTCTGTTTCCAAATTCAAACGGATGTATCTTCGCCAATAATTGTCAGAAGTTAGAATTTCTTTCAACATTATGAAGCCCTTTTTATATATTTTGATTCTGCATCAAAAGCTGAAAATATGTAGTCTCGAAGTCATTTCGAGAAATTGACGTTTTAAGTTTCTGTTTCCAAATTCAAACGGATGTATCTTCGCCAATAATTGTCAGAAGTTAGAATTTCTTTCAACATTATGAAGCCCTTTTTATATATTTTGATTCTGCATCAAAAGCTGAAAATATGTAGTCTCGAAGTCTTTTCGAGAAATTTACGTTTTAAGTTTCTGTTTCCAAATTCAAACGGATGTATCTTCGCCAATAATTGTCTGAAGTTAGAATTTCTTTCAACATTATGAAGCCCTTTTTATATATTTTGACTCTGCATCAAAAGCTGAAAATATGTAGTCTCGAAGTCAATTCGAGAAATTGACGTTTTAAGTTTCTGTTTCCAAATTCAAACGAATGTATCTTCGCCAATAATTGTCTGAAGTTAGAATTTCTTTCAACATTATGAAGCCCTTTTTATATATTTTGACTCTGCATCAAAAGCTGACAATATGTAGTCTCGAAGTCAATTCGAGAAATTGACGTTTTAACTTTCGGTTTCCAAATTCAAACGGATGTATCTTCGCCAATAATTGTCAGCAGTTAGAATTTCTTTCAACATTATGAAGCCCTTTTTATATATTTCGATTCTGCATCAAAAGCTGAAAATATGTAGTCTCGAAGTCATTTCGAGAAATTTACGTTTTAAGTTTCTGTTTCCAAATTCAAACGGATGTATCTTCGCCAATAATTGTCAGCAGTTAGAATTTCTTTCAACATTATGAAGCCCTTTTTATATATTTTGACTCTGCATCAAAAGCTGAAAATACGTAGTCTCGAAGTCATTTCGAGAAATTGACGTTTTAAGTTTCTGTTTCCAAATTCAAACGGATGTATCTTCGCCAATAATTGTCAGAAGTTAGAATTTCTTTCAACATTATGAAGCCCTTTTTATATATTTTGACTCTGCATCAAAAGCTGAAAATATGTAGTCTTGAAGTCATTTCGAGAAATTGACGTTTTAAGTTTCTGTTTCCAAATTCAAACGGATGTATCTTCGCCAATAATTGTCAGAAGTTAGAATTTCTTTCAACATTATGAAGCTCTTTTTATATATTTTGACTCTGCATCAAAAGCTGAAAATATGTAGTCTCGAAGTCATTTCGAGAAATTGACGTATTAAGTTTCTGTTTCCAAATTCAAACGGATGTATCTTCGCCAATAATTGTCAGAAGTTAGAATTTCTTTCAACATTATGAAGCCCTTTTTATATATTTTGATTCTGCATCAAAAGCTGAAAATATGTAGTCTCGAAGTCATTTCGAGAAATTGACGTTTTAAGTTTCTGTTTCCAAATTCAAACGGATGTATCTTCGCCAATAATTGTCAGAAGTTAGAATTTCTTTCAACATTATGAAGCCCTTTTTATATATTTTGATTTTGCATCAAAAGCTGAAAATATGTAGTCTCGAAGTCATTTCGAGAAATTGACGTTTTAAGTTTCTGTTTCCAAATTCAAACGGATGTATCTTCGCCAATAATTGTCAGAAGTTAGAATTTCTTCCAACATTATGAAGCCCTTTTTATATATTTCGACTATGCATCAAAAGCTGAAAATATGTAGTCTCGAAGTCTTTTCGAGAAATTGACGTTTTAAGTTTCTGTTTCCAAATTCAAACGGATGTATCTTCGCCAATAATTGTCAGAAGTTAGAATTTCTTTCAACATTATGAAGCCCTTTTTATATATTTTGACTCTGCATCAAAAGCTGAAAATATGTAGTCTCGAAGTCAATTCGAGAAATTGACGTTTTAAGTTTCTGTTTCCAAATTCAAACGGATGTATCTTCGCCAATAATTGTCAGAAGTCAGAATTTCTTTCAACATTATGAAGCCCTTTTTATATATTTTGATTCTGCATCAAAAGCTGAAAATATGTAGTCTCGAAGTCAATTCGAGAAATTGACGTTTTAAGTTTCTGTTTCCAAATTCAAACGGATGTATCTTCGCCAATAATTGTCAGCAGTTAGAATTTCTTTCAACATTATGAAGCCCTTTTTATATATTTTGACTCTGCATCAAAAGCTGAAAATATGTAGTCTTGAACTCAATTCGAGAAATTGACGTTTTAAGTTTCTGTTTCCAAATTCAAACGGATGTATCTTCGCCAATAATTGTCAGAAGTTAGAATTTCTTTCAACATTATGAAGCCCTTTTTATATATTTTGACTCTGCATCAAAAGCTGAAAATATGTAGTCTCGAAGTCATTTCGAGAAATTGACGTTTTAAGTTTCTGTTTTCAAATTCAAACGGATGTATCTTCGCCAATAATTGTCAGAAGTTAGAATTTCTTTCAACATTATGAAGCTCTTTTTATATATTTTGACTCTGCATCAAACGCTGAAAATATGTAGTCTCGAAGTAATTTCGAGAAATTGACGTTTTAAGTTTCTGTTTCCAAATTCAAACGGTTGTATCTTCGCCAATAATTGTCAAAAGTTAGAATTTCTTTCAACATTATGAAGCCCTTTTTATATATTTTGACTCTGCATCAAAAGCTGAAAATATGTAGTCTCGAAGTCATTTCGAGAAATTGACGTTTTAAGTTTCTGTTTCCAAATTCAAACGGATGTATCTTCGTCAATAATTGTCAGAAGTTAGAATTTCTTTCAACATTATGAAGCCCTTTTTATATATTTTGATTCTGCATCAAAAGCTGAAAATATGTAGTCTCGAAGTCATTTCGAGAAATTGACGTTTTAAGTTTCTGTTTCCAAATTCAAACGGATGTATCTTTGCCAATAATTGTCAGAAGTTAGAATTTCTTTCAACATTATGAAGCCCTTTTTATATATTTTGATTCTGCATCAAAAGCTGAAAATATGTAGTCTCGAAGTCATTTCGAGAAATTGACGTTTTAAGTTTCTGTTCCCAAATTCAAACGGATGTATCTTCGCCAATAATTGTCAGAAGTTAGAATTTCTTTCAACATTATGAAGCCCTTTTTATATATTTTGACTCTGCATCAAAAGCTGAAAATATGTAGTCTCGAAGTCATTTCGAGAAATTGACGTTTTAAGTTTCTGTTTCCAAATTCAAACGGATGTATCTTCGCCAATAATTGTCAGAAGTTAGAATTTCTTTCAACATTATGAAGCCCTTTTTATATATTTTGATTTTGCATCAAAAGCTGAAAATATGTAGTCTCGAAGTCATTTCGAGAAATTGACGTTTTAAGTTTCTGTTTCCAAATTCAAACGGATGTATCTTCGCCAATAATTGTCAGAAGTTAGAATTTCTTTCAACATTTTGAAGCTCTTTTTATATATTTTGACTCTGCATCAAAAGCTGAAAATATGTAGTCGCGAAGTCATTTCGAGAAATTGACGTATTAAGTTTCTGTTTCCAAATTCAAACGGATGTATCTTCGCCAATAATTGTCAGAAGTTAGAATTTCTTTCAACATTATGAAGCCCTTTTTATATATTTTGACTCTGCATCAAAAGCTGAAAATATGTAGTCTCGAAGTCATTTCGAGAAATTGACGTTTTAAGTTTCTGTTTCCAAATTCAAACGGATGTATCTTCGCCAATAATTGTCAGAAGTTAGAATTTCTTTCAACATTATGAAGCCCTTTTTATATATTTTGATTTTGCATCAAAAGCTGAAAATATGTAGTCTCGAAGTCATTTCGAGAAATTGACGTTTTAAGTTTCTGTTTCCAAATTCAAACGGATGTATCTTCGCCAATAATTGTCAGAAGTTAGAATTTCTTCCAACATTATGAAGCCCTTTTTATATATTTTGATTCTGCATCAAAAGCTGAAAATATGTAGTCTCGAAGTCTTTTCGAGTAATTGACGTTTTAAGTTTCTGTTTCCAAATTCAAGCGGACGTGTCTTCGCCAATAATTGTCAGAAGTTAGAATTTCTTTCAACATTATGAAGCCCTTTTTATATATTTTTGATTCTGCATCAAAAGCTGAAAATATGTAGTCTCGAAGTCAATTCGAGAAATTGACGTTTTAAGTTTCTGTTTCCAAATTCAAACGGATGTATCTTCGCCAATAATTGTCAGAAGTCAGAATTTCTTTCAACATTATGAAGCCCTTTTTATATATTTTGATTCTGCATCAAAAGCTGAAAATATGTAGTCTCGAAGTCAATTCGAGAAATTGACGTTTTAAGTTTCTGTTTCCAAATTCAAACGGATGTATCTTCGCCAATAATTGTCAGCAGTTAGAATTTCTTTCAACATTATGAAGCCCTTTTTATATATTTTGACTCTGCATCAAAAGCTGAAAATATGTAGTCTTGAACTCAATTCGAGAAATTGACGTTTTAAGTTTCTGTTTCCAAATTCAAACGGATGTATCTTCGCCAATAATTGTCAGAAGTTAGAATTTCTTTCAACATTATGAAGCCCTTTTTATATATTTTGACTCTGCATCAAAAGCTGAAAATATGTAGTCTCGAAGTCATTTCGAGAAATTGACGTTTTAAGTTTCTGTTTTCAAATTCAAACGGATGTATCTTCGCCAATAATTGTCAGAAGTTAGAATTTCTTTCAACATTATGAAGCTCTTTTTATATATTTTGACTCTGCATCAAACGCTGAAAATATGTAGTCTCGAAGTAATTTCGAGAAATTGACGTTTTAAGTTTCTGTTTCCAAATTCAAACGGTTGTATCTTCGCCAATAATTGTCAAAAGTTAGAATTTCTTTCAACATTATGAAGCCCTTTTTATATATTTTGACTCTGCATCAAAAGCTGAAAATATGTAGTCTCGAAGTCATTTCGAGAAATTGACGTTTTAAGTTTCTGTTTCCAAATTCAAACGGATGTATCTTCGTCAATAATTGTCAGAAGTTAGAATTTCTTTCAACATTATGAAGCCCTTTTTATATATTTTGATTCTGCATCAAAAGCTGAAAATATGTGGTCTCGAAGTCATCTCGAGAAATTGACGTTTTAAGTTTCTGTTTCCAAATTCAAACGGATGTATCTTCGCCAATAATTGTCAGAAGTTAGAATTTCTTTCAACATTATGAAGCCCTTTTTATATATTTTGACTCTGCATCAAAAGCTGAAAATATGTAGTCTCGAAGTCATTTCGAGAAATTGACGTTTTAAGTTTCTGTTCCCAAATTCAAACGGATGTATCTTCGCCAATAATTGTCAGCAGTTAGAATTTCTTTCAACATTATGAAGCCCTTTTTATATATTTTGACTCTGCATCAAAAGCTGAAAATATGTAGTCTCGAAGTCATTTCGAGAAATTGACGTTTTAAGTTTCTGTTTCCAAATTCAAACGGATGTATCTTCGCCAATAATTGTCAGAAGTTAGAATTTCTTTCAACATTATGAAGCCCTTTTTATATATTTTGATTTTGCATCAAAAGCTGAAAATATGTAGTCTCGAAGTCATTTCGAGAAATTGACGTTTTAAGTTTCTGTTTCCAAATTCAAACGGATGTATCTTCGCCAATAATTGTCAGAAGTTAGAATTTCTTCCAACATTATGAAGCCCTTTTTATATATTTTGACTCTGCATCAAAAGCTGAAAATATGTAGTCTCGAAGTCTTTTCGAGAAATTTACGTTTTAAGTTTCTGTTTCCAAATTCAAACGGATGTATCTTCGCCAATAATTGTCTGAAGTTAGAATTTCTTTCAACATTATGAAGCCCTTTTTATATATTTTGACTCTGCATCAAAAGCTGAAAATATGTAGTCTCGAAGTCAATTCGAGAAATTGACGTTTTAAGTTTCTGTTTCCAAATTCAAACGGATGTATCTTCGCCAATAATTGTCAGAAGTTAGAATTTCTTTCAACATTATGAAGCCCTTTTTATATATTTTGATTCTGCATCAAAAGCTGAAAATATGTAGTCTCGAAGTCAATTCGAGAAATTGACGTTTTAAGTTTCTGTTTCCAAATTCAAACGGATGTATCTTCGCCAATAATTGTCAGCAGTTAGAATTTCTTTCAACATTATGAAGCCCTTTTTATATATTTTGACTCTGCATCAAAAGCTGAAAATATGTAGTCTTGAACTCAATTCGAGAAATTGACGTTTTAAGTTTCTGTTTCCAAATTCAAACGGATGTATCTTCGCCAATAATTGTCAGAAGTTAGAATTTCTTTCAACATTATGAAGCCCTTTTTATATATTTTGACTCTGCATCAAAAGCTGAAAATATGTAGTCTCGAAGTCATTTCGAGAAATTGACGTTTTAAGTTTCTGTTTTCAAATTCAAACGGATGTATCTTCGCCAATAATTGTCAGAAGTTAGAATTTCTTTCAACATTATGAAGCTCTTTTTATATATTTTGACTCTGCATCAAAAGCTGAAAATATGTAGTCTCGAAGTAATTTCGAGAAATTGACGTTTTAAGTTTCTGTTTCCAAATTCAAACGGTTGTATCTTCGCCAATAATTGTCAAAAGTTAGAATTTCTTTCAACATTATGAAGCCCTTTTTATATATTTTGACTCTGCATCAAAAGCTGAAAATATGTAGTCTCGAAGTCATTTCGAGAAATTGACGTTTTAAGTTTCTGTTTCCAAATTCAAACGGATGTATCTTCGTCAATAATTGTCAGAAGTTAGAATTTCTTTCAACATTATGAAGCCCTTTTTATATATTTTGATTCTGCATCAAAAGCTGAAAATATGTAGTCTCGAAGTCATCTCGAGAAATTGACGTTTTAAGTTTCTGTTTCCAAATTCAAACGGATGTATCTTCGCCAATAATTGTCAGAAGTTAGAATTTCTTTCAACATTATGAAGCCCTTTTTATATATTTTGACTCTGCATCAAAAGCTGAAAATATGTAGTCTCGAAGTCATTTCGAGAAATTGACGTTTTAAGTTTCTGTTTTCAAATTCAAACGGATGTATCTTCGCCAATAATTGTCAGAAGTTAGAATTTCTTTCAACATTATGAAGCTCTTTTTATATATTTTGACTCTGCATCAAAAGCTGAAAATATGTAGTCTCGAAGTAATTTCGAGAAATTGACGTTTTAAGTTTCTGTTTCCAAATTCAAACGGATGTATCTTCGCCAATAATTGTCAGAAGTTAGAATTTCTTTCAACATTATGAAGCCCTTTTTATATATTTTGACTCTGCATCAAAAGCTGAAAATATGTAGTCTCGAAGTCATTTCGAGAAATTGACGTTTTAAGTTTCTGTTTCCAAATTCAAACGGATGTATCTTCGCCAATAATTGTCAGAAGTTAGAATTTCTTTCAACATTATGAAGCCCTTTTTATATATTTTGATTTTGCATCAAAAGCTGAAAATATGTAGTCTCGAAGTCATTTCGAGAAATTGACGTTTTAAGTTTCTGTTTCCAAATTCAAACGGATGTATCTTCGCCAATAATTGTCAGAAGTTAGAATTTCTTCCAACATTATGAAGCCCTTTTTATATATTTTGACTCTGCATCAAATGCTGAAAATATGTAGTCTCGAAGTCTTTTCGAGAAATTTACGTTTTAAGTTTCTGTTTCCAAATTCAAACGGATGTATCTTCGCCAATAATTGTCTGAAGTTAGAATTTCTTTCAACATTATGAAGCCCTTTTTATATATTTTGACTCTGCATCAAAAGCTGAAAATATGTAGTCTCGAAGTCAATTCGAGAAATTGACGTTTTAAGTTTCTGTTTCCAAATTCAAACGGATGTATCTTCGCCAATAATTGTCAGAAGTCAGAATTTCTTTCAACATTATGAAGCCCTTTTTATATATTTTGATTCTGCATCAAAAGCTGAAAATATGTAGTCTCGAAGTCAATTCGAGAAATTGACGTTTTAAGTTTCTGTTTCCAAATTCAAACGGATGTATCTTCGCCAATAATTGTCAGCAGTTAGAATTTCTTTCAACATTATGAAGCCCTTTTTATATATTTTGACTCTGCATCAAAAGCTGAAAATATGTAGTCTTGAACTCAATTCGAGAAATTGACGTTTTAAGTTTCTGTTTCCAAATTCAAACGGATGTATCTTCGCCAATAATTGTCAGAAGTTAGAATTTCTTTCAACATTATGAAGCCCTTTTTATATATTTTGACTCTGCATCAAAAGCTGAAAATATGTAGTCTCGAAGTCATTTCGAGAAATTGACGTTTTAAGTTTCTGTTTCCAAATTCAAACGGATGTATCTTCGCCAATAATTGTCAGAAGTTAGAATTTCTTTCAACATTATGAAGCTCTTTTTATATATTTTGACTCTGCATCAAACGCTGAAAATATGTAGTCTCGAAGTAATTTCGAGAAATTGACGTTTTAAGTTTCTGTTTCCAAATTCAAACGGTTGTATCTTCGCCAATAATTGTCAAAAGTTAGAATTTCTTTCAACATTATGAAGCCCTTTTTATATATTTTGACTCTGCATCAAAAGCTGAAAATATGTAGTCTCGAAGTCATTTCGAGAAATTGACGTTTTAAGTTTCTGTTTCCAAATTCAAACGGATGTATCTTCGCCAATAATTGTCAGAAGTTAGAATTTCTTTCAACATTATGAAGCCCTTTTTATATATTTTGACTCTGCATCAAAAGCTGAAAATATGTAGTCTCGAAGTCATTTCGAGAAATTGACGTTTTAAGTTTCTGTTTTCAAATTCAAACGGATGTATCTTCGCCAATAATTGTCAGAAGTTAGAATTTCTTTCAACATTATGAAGCTCTTTTTATATATTTTGACTCTGCATCAAAAGCTGAAAATATGTAGTCTCGAAGTCATTTCGAGAAATTGACGTTTTAAGTTTCTGTTTCCAAATTCAAACGGATGTATCTTCGCCAATAATTGTCAGAAGTTAGAATTTCTTTCAACATTATGAAGCCCTTTTTATATATTTTGACTCTGCATCAAAAGCTGAAAATATGTAGTCTCGAAGTCTTTTCGAGAAATTGACGTTTTAAGTTTCTGTTTCCAAATTCAAACGGATGTATCTTCGCCAATAATTGTCAGAAGTTAGAATTTCTTTCAACATTATGAAGCCCTTTTTATATATTTTGATTCTGCATCAAAAGCTGAAAATATGTAGTCTCGAAGTCATTTCGAGAAATTTACGTTTTAAGTTTCTGTTTCCAAATTTAAACGGATGTATCTTCGCCAATAATTGTCAGCAGTCAGAATTTCTTTCAACATTATGAAGCCCTTTTTATCTATTTTGACTCTGCATCAAAAGCTGAAAATATGTAGTCTTGAATTCAATTCGAGAAATTGACGTTTTAAGTTTCTGTTTCCAAATTCAAACGGATGTATCTTCGCCAATAATTGTTAGCAGTTAGAATTTCTTCAACATTATGAAGCCCTTTTTATATATTTTGATTCTGCATCAAAAGCTGAAAATATGTAGTCGCGAAGTCATTTCGAGAAATCGACGTTTTAAGTTTCTGTTTCCAAATTCAAACGGATGTATCTTCGCCAATAATTGTCAGCAGTTAGAATTTCTTTCAACGTTATGAAGCCCTTTTTATATATTTTGATTCTGCATCAAAAGCTGAAAATATGTAGTCTCGAAGTCATTTCGAGAAATTGACGTTTTAAGTTTCTGTTTCCAAATTCAAACGGATGTATCTTCGCCAATAATTGTCAGAAGTCAGAATTTCTTTCAACATTATGAAGCCCTTTTTATATATTTTGATTCTGCATCAAAAGCTGAAAATATGTAGTCTCGAAGTCATTTCGAGAAATTGACGTTTTAAGTTTCTGTTTCCAAATTCAAACGGATGTATCTTCGCCAATAATTGTTAGAAGTTAGAATTTCTTTCAACATTATGAAGCCCTTTTTATATATTTTGATTCTGCATCAAAAGCTGAAAATATGTAGTCTCGAAGTCATTTCGAGAAATTGACGTTTTAAGTTTCTGTTTCCAAATTCAAACGGATGTATCTTCGCCAATAATTGTCAGAAGTTAGAATTTCTTTCAACATTATGAAGCCCTTTTTATATATTTTGGTTCTGCATCAAAAGCTGAAAATATGTAGTCTCGAAGTCATTTCGAGAAATTGACGTTTTAAGTTTCTGTTTCCAAATTCAAACGGATGTATCTTCGCCAATAATTGTCAGAAGTTAGAATTTCTTTCAACATTATGAAGCCCTTTTTATATATTTTGATTCTGCATCAAAAGCTGAAAATATGTAGTCTCGAAGTCTTTTCGAGAAATTTACGTTTTAAGTTTCTGTTTCCAAATTCAAACGGATGTATCTTCGCCAATAATTGTCAGAAGTTAGAATTTCTTTCAACATTATGAAGCCCTTTTTATATATTTTGATTCTGCATCAAAAGCTGAAAATATGTAGTCTCGAAGTCATTTCGAGAAATTGACGTTTTAAGTTTCTATTTCCAAATTCAAACGGATGTATCTTCGCCAATAATTGTCAGAAGTTAGAATTTCTTTCAACATTATGAAGCCCTTTTTATATATTTTGACTCTGCATCAAAAGCTGAAAATATGTAGTCTCGAAGTCATTTCGAGAAATTGACGTTTTAAGTTTCTGTTACCAAATTCAAACGGATGTATCTTCGCCAATAATTGTCAGAAGTTAGAATTTCTTTCAACATTATGAAGCCCTTTTTATATATTTTGATTCTGCATCAAAAGCTGAAAATATGTAGTCTCGAAGTCATTTCGAGAAATTGATGTTTTAAGTTTCTGTTTCCAAATTCAAACGGATGTATCTTCGCCAATAATTGTCCGAAGTTAGAATTTCTTTCAACATTATGAAGCCCTTTTTATATATTTTGATTCTGCATCAAAAGCTGAAAATATGTAGTCTCGAAGTCATTTCGAGAAATTGATGTTTTAAGTTTCTGTTTCCAAATTCAAACGGATGTATCTTCGCCAATAATTGTCAGAAGTTAGAATTTCTTTCAACATTATGAAGCCCTTTTTATATATGTTGACTCTGCATCAAAAGCTGAAAATATGTGGTCTCGAAGTCATTTCGAGAAATTGACGTTTTAAGTTTCTGTTTCCAAATTCAAACGGATGTATCTTCGCCAATAATTGTCAGAAGTTAGAATTTCTTTCAACATTATGAAGCCCTTTTTATATATTTTGACTCTGCATCAAAAGCTGAAAATATGTAGTCTCGAAGTCTTTTCGAGAAATTGACGTTTTAAGTTTCTGTTTCCAAATTCAAACGGATGTATCTTCGCCAATAATTGTCAGAAGTTAGAATTTCTTTCAACATTTTGAAGCTCTTTTTATATATTTTGACTCTGCATCAAAAGCTGAAAATATGTAGTCTCGAAGTCATTTCGAGAAATTGACGTTTTAAGTTTCTGTTTCCAAATTCAAACGGATGTATCTTCGCCAATAATTATCAGAAGTTAGAATTTCTTTCAACATTATGAAGCCCTTTTTATATATTTTGACTCTGCATCAAATGCTGAAAATATGTAGTCTCGAAGTCATTTCGAGAAATTTACGTTTTAAGTTTCTATTTCCAAATTCAAACGGTTGTATCTTCGCCCAATAATTGGCAGAAGTTAGAATTTCTTTCAACATTATGAAGCCCTTTTTATATATTTTGACTCTGCATCAAAAGCTGAAAATATGTAGTCTCGAAGTCATTTCGAGAAATTGACGTTTTAAGTTTCTGTTTCCAAATTCAAACGGATGTATCTTGCGCCAAAAATTGTCAGAAGTCAGAATTTCTTTCAACAATTATGAAGCCCTTTTTATATATTTTGATTCTGCATCAAAAGCTAAAAATATGTAGTCTCGAAGTCATTTCGAGAAATTGACGTTTTAAGTTTCTGTTTCCAAATTCAAACGGATGTATCTTCGCCAATAATTGTCAGAAGTTAGAATTTCTTTCAACATTATGAAGCCCTTTTTATATATTTTGATTCTGCATCAAAAGCTGAAAATATGTAGTCTCGAAGTCATTTCGAGAAATTGACGTTTTAAGTTTCTGTTTCCAAATTCAAACGGATGTATCTTCGCCAATAATTGTCAGAAGTTAGAATTTCTTTCAACATTATGAAGCTCTTTTTATATATTTTGACTCTGCATCAAAAGCTGAAAATATGTAGTCTCGAAGTCGTTTCGAGAAATTGACGTTTTAAGTTTCTGTTTCCAAATTCAAACGGATGTATCTTCGCCAATAATTGTCAGAAGTCAGAATTTCTTTCAACATTATGAAGCCCTTTTTATATATTTTGACTCTGCATCAAAAGCTGAAAATATGTAGTCTCGAAGTAATTTCGAGAAATTGACGTTTTAAGTTTGTGTTTTCAAACTCAAACGGATGTATCTTCGCCAATAATTGTCAGAAGTCAGAATTTCTTTCAACATTATGAAGCCCTTTTTATATATTTTGACTCTGCATCAAAAGCTGAAAATATGTAGTCTCGAAGTCATTTCGAGAAATTGACGTTTTAAGTTTCTGTTTCCAAATTCAAACGGATGTATCTTCGCCAATAATTGTCAGAAGTTAGAATTTCTTTCAACATTATGAAGCCCTTTTTATATATTTTGACTCTGCATCAAAAGCTGAAAATAAGTAGTCTCGAAGTCTTTTCGAGAAATTGACGTTTTAAGTTTCTGTTTCCAAATTCAAACGGATGTATCTTCGCCAATAATTGTCAGAAGTCAGAATTTCTTTCAACATTATGAAGCCCTTTTTATATATTTTGATTCTGCATCAAAAGCTGAAAATATGTAGTCTCGAAGTCTTTTCGAGAAATTTACGTTTTAAGTTTCTGTTTCCAAATTCAAACGGATGTATCTTCGCCAATAATTGTCAGAAGTTAGAATTTCTTTCAACATTATGAAGCCCTTTTTATATATTTTGATTCTGCATCAAAAGCTGAAAATATGTAGTCTCGAAGTCTTTTCGAGAAATTTACGTTTTAAGTTTCTGTTTCCAAATTCAAACGGATGTATCTTCGCCAATAATTGTCAGAAGTTAGAATTTCTTTCAACATTATGAAGCCCTTTTTATATATTTTGATTCTGCATCAAAAGCTGAAAATATGTAGTCTCGAAGTCATTTCGAGAAATTGACGTTTTAAGTTTCTGTTTCCAAATTCAAACGGATGTATTTTAGCCAATAATTGTCAGAAGTTAGAATTTCTTTCAACATTATGAAGCCCTTTTTATATATTTTGACTCTGCTTCAAAAGCTGAAAATATGTAGTCTCGAAGTCATTTCGAGAAATTGACGTTTTAAGTTTCTGTTTCCAAATTCAAACGGATGTATCTTCGCCAATAATTGTCAGAAGTTAGAATTTCTTTCAACATTATGAAGCCCTTTTTATATATTTTGACTTTGCATCAAAAGCTGAAAATATGTAGTCTCGAAGTCATTTCGAGAAATTGACGTTTTAAGTTTCTGTTTCCAAATTCAAACGGATGTATCTTCGCCAATAATTGTCAGAAGTTAGAATTTCTTTCAACATTATGAAGCCCTTTTTATATATTTTGATTCTGCATCAAAAGCTAAAAATATGTAGTCTCGAAGTCATTTCGAGAAATTGACGTTTTAAGTTTCTGTTTCCAAATTCAAACGGATGTATCTTCGCCAATAATTGTCAGAAGTTAGAATTTCTTTCAACATTATGAAGCCCTTTTTATATATTTTGATTCTGCATCAAAAGCTGAAAATATGTAGTCTCGAAGTCATTTCGAGAAATTGACGTTTTAAGTTTCTGTTTCCAAATTCAAACGGATGTATCTTCGCCAATAATTGTCAGAAGTTAGAATTTCTTTCAACATTTTGAAGCTCTTTTTATATATTTTGACTCTGCATCAAAAGCTGAAAATATGTAGTCTCGAAGTCATTTCGAGAAATTGACGTTTTAAGTTTCTGTTTCCAAATTCAAACGGATGTATCTTCGCCAATAATTGTCAGAAGTTAGAATTTCTTTCAACATTATGAAGCCCTTTTTATATATTTTGACTCTGCATCAAAAGCTGAAAATATGTAGTCTCGAAGTCATTTCGAGAAATTTACGTTTTTAAGTTTCTGTTTTCAAATTCAAACGGATGTATCTTTCGCCAATAATTGTCAGGAAGTCAGAATTTCTTTTCAACATTATGAAGCCCTTTTTATATATTTTGCCTCTGCATCAAAAGCTGAAAAATATGTGGTCTCGAAGTCATTTCGCGAAATTGACGTTTTAAGTTTCGTTTCCAAATTCAAACGGATGTATCTTCGCCAATAATTGTCAGAAGTTAGAATTTCTTTCAACATTATGAAGCCCTTTTTATATATTTTGACTCTGCATCAAAAGCTGAAAATATGTGGTCTCGAAGTCATTTCGAGAAATTGACGTTTTAAGTTTCTGTTTCCAAATTCAAACGGATGTATCTTCGCCAATAATTGTCAGAAGTTAGAATTTCTTTCAACATTATGAAGCCCTTTTTATATATTTTGACTCTGCATCAAAAGCTGAAAATATGTAGTCTCGAAGTCTTTTCGAGAAATTGACGTTTTAAGTTTCTGTTTCCAAATTCAAACGGATGTATCTTCGCCAATAATTGTCAGAAGTCAGAATTTCTTTCAACATTAGGAAGCCCTTTTTATATATTTTGATTCTGCATCAAAAGCTGAAAATATGTAGTCTCGAAGTCTTTTCGAGAAATTTACGTTTTAAGTTTCTGTTTCCAAATTCAAACGGATGTATCTTCGCCAATAATTGTCAGAAGTTAGAATTTCTTTCAACATTATGAAGCCCTTTTTATATATTTTGATTCTGCATCAAAAGCTGAAAATATGTAGTCTCGAAGTCTTTTCGAGAAATTTACGTTTTAAGTTTCTGTTTCCAAATTCAAACGGATGTATCTTCGCCAATAATTGTCAGAAGTTAGAATTTCTTTCAACATTATGAAGCCCTTTTTATATATTTTGATTCTGCATCAAAAGCTGAAAATATATAGTCTCGAAGTCATTTCGAGAAATTGACGTTTTAAGTTTCTATTTCCAAATTCAAACGGTTGTATCTTCGCCAATAATTGTCAGAAGTTAGAATTTCTTTCAACATTATGAAGCCCTTTTTAAATATTTTGACTCCGCATCAAAAGATGCAAATATGTAGTCTCGAAGTCATTTCGAGAAATTGACGTTTTAAGTTTCTGTTTCCAAATTCAAACGGATGTATCTTCGCCAATAATTGTCAGAAGTTAGAATTTCTTTCAACATTATGAAGCCCTTTTTATATATTTTGACTCTGCATCAAAAGCTGAAAATATGTAGTCTCGAAGTCATTTCGAGAAATTGACGTTTTAAGTTTCTGTTTCCAAATTCAAACGGATGTATCTTCGTCAATAATTGTCAGAAGTTAGAATTTCTTTCAACATTATGAAGCCCTTTTTATATATTTTGATTCTGCATCAAAAGCTGAAAATATGTAGTGTCGAAGTCATTTCGAGAAATTGACGTTTTAAGTTTCTGTTTCCAAATTCAAACGGATGTATCTTCGCCAATAATTGTCAAAAGTTAGAATTTCTTTCAACATTATGAAGCCCTTTTTATATATTTTGATTCTGCATCAAAAGCTGAAAATATGTAGTCTCGAAGTCATTTCGAGAAATTGACGTTTTAAGTTTCTGTTACCAAATTCAAACGGATGTATCTTCGTCAATAATTGTCAGAAGTTAGAATTTCTTTCAACATTATGAAGCCCTTTTTATATATTTTGATTCTGCATCAAAGCTGAAAATATGTAGTCTCGAAGTCATTTCGAGAAATTGATGTTTTAAGTTTCTGTTTCCAAATTCAAACGGATGTATCTTCGCCAATAATTGTCAGAAGTTAGAATTTCTTTCAACATTATGAAGCCCTTTTTATATATTTTGATTCTGCATCAAAAGCTGAAAATATGTAGTCTCGAAGTCATTTCGAGAAATTGACGTTTTAAGTTTCTGTTTCCAAATTCAAACGGATGTATCTTCGCCAATAATTGTCAGAAGTTAGAATTTCTTTCAACATTATGAAGCCCTTTTTATATATGTTGACTCTGCATCAAAAGCTGAAAATATGTGGTCTCGAAGTCATTTCGAGAAATTGACGTTTTAAGTTTCTGTTTCCAAATTCAAACGGATGTATCTTCGCCAATAATTGTCAGAAGTTAGAATTTCTTTCAACATTATGAAGCCCTTTTTATATATTTTGACTCTGCATCAAAAGCTGAAAATATGTAGTCTCGAAGTCTTTTCGAGAAGTTGACGTTTTAAGTTTCTGTTTCCAAATTCAAACGGATGTATCTTCGCCAATAATTGTCAGAAGTTAGAATTTCTTTCAACATTTTGAAGCTCTTTTTATATATTTTGACTCTGCATCAAAAGCTGAAAATATGTAGTCTCGAAGTCATTTCGAGAAATTGACGTTTTAAGTTTCTGTTTCCAAATTCAAACGGATGTATCTTCGCCAATAATTGTCAGAAGTTAGAATTTCTTTCAACATTATGAAGCCCTTTTTATATATTTTGACTCTGCATCAAAAGCTGAAAATATGTAGTCTCGAAGTCATTTCGAGAAATTGACGTTTTAAGTTTCTATTTCCAAATTCAAACGGATGTATCTTCGCCAATAATTGGCAGAAGTTAGAATTTCTTTCAACATTATGAAGCCCTTTTTATATATTTTGACTCTGCATCAAAAGCTGAAAATATGTAGTCTCGAAGTCATTTCGAGAAATTGATGTTTTAAGTTTCTGTTTCCAAATTCAAACGGATGTATCTTCGCCAAAAATTGTCAGAAGTTAGAATTTCTTTCAACATTATGAAGCCCTTTTTATATATTTTGATTCTGCATCAAAAGCTAAAAATATGTAGTCTCGAAGTCATTTCGAGAAATTGACGTTTTAAGTTTCTGTTTCCAAATTCAAACGGATGTATCTTCGCCAATAATTGTCAGAAGTTAGAATTTCTTTCAACATTATGAAGCCCTTTTTATATAGTTTGACTCTGCATCAAAAGCTGAAAATATGTAGTCTCGAAGTCATTTCGAGAAATTGACGTTTTAAGTTTCTGTTTCCAAATTCAAACGGATGTATCTTCGCCAATAATTGTCAGAAGTTAGAATTTCTTTCAACATTTTGAAGCTCTTTTTATATATTTTGACTCTGCATCAAAAGCTGAAAATATGTAGTCTCGAAGTCATTTCGAGAAATTGACGTTTTAAGTTTCTATTTCCAAATTCAAACGGATGTATCTTCGCCAATAATTGTCAGAAGTTAGAATTTCTTTCAACATTATGAAGCCCTTTTTATATATTTTGACTCTGCATCAAAAGCTGAAAATATGTAGTCTCGAAGTAATTTCGAGAAATTGACGTTTTAAGTTTCTGTTTTCAAATTCAAACGGATGTATCTTCGCCAATAATTGTCAGAAGTCAGAATTTCTTTCAACATTATGAAGCCCTTTTTATATATTTTGACTCTGCATCAAAAGCTGAAAATATGTAGTCTCGAAGTCATTTCGAGAAATTGACGTTTTAAGTTTCTGTTTCCAAATTCAAACGGATGTATCTTCGCCAATAATTGTCAGAAGTTAGAATTTCTTTCAACATTATGAAGCCCTTTTTATATATTTTGACTCTGCATCAAAAGCTGAAAATATGTAGTCTCGAAGTCATTTCGAGAAATTGACGTTTTAAGTATCTGTTTCCAAATTCAAATGGATGTATCTTCGCCAATAATTGTCAGAAGTTAGAATTTCTTTCAACATTATGAAGCCCTTTTTATATATTTTGACTCTGCATCAAAAGCTGAAAATATGTAGTCTCGAAGTCTTTTCGAGAAATTGACGTTTTAAGTTTCTGTTTCCAAATTCAAACGGATGTATCTTCGCCAATAATTGTCAGAAGTTAGAATTTCTTTCAACATTATGAAGCCCTTTTTATATATTTTGATTCTGCATCAAAAGCTGAAAATATGTAGTCTCGAAGTCATTTCGAGAAATTGACGTTTTAAGTTTCTGTTTTCAAATTCAAACGGATGTATCTTCGCCAATAATTGTCAGAAGTTAGAATTTCTTTCAACATTATGAAGCCCTTTTTATATATTTTGAATCCGCATCAAAAGATGCAAATATGTAGTCTCGAAGTCATTTCGAGAAATTGACGTTTTAAGTTTCTGTTTCCAAATTCAAACGGATGTATCTTCGCCAATAATTGTCAGAAGTTAGAATTTCTTTCAACATTATGAAGCCCTTTTTATATATTTTGACTCTGCATCAAAAGCTGGAAATATGTAGTCTCGAAGTCATTTCGAGAAATTGACGTTTTAAGTTTCTGTTTCCAAATTCAAACGGATGTATCTTCGCCAATAATTGTCAGAAGTTACAATTTCTTTCAACATTATGAAGCCCTTTTTATATATTTTGATTCTGCATCAAAAGCTAAAAATATGTAGTCTCGAAGTCATTTCGAGAAATTGACGTTTTAAGTTTCTGTTTCCAAATTCAAACGGATGTATCTTCGCCAATAATTGTCAGAAGTTAGAATTTCTTTCAACATTATGAAGCCCTTTTTATATATTTTGAGCTCTGCATCAAAAGCTGAAAATATGTAGTCTCGAAGTCTTTTCGAGAAGTTGACGTTTTAAGTTTCTGTTTCCAAATTCAAACGGATGTATCTTCGCCAATAATTGTCAGAAGTTAGAATTTCTTTCAACATTATGAAGCCCTTTTTATATATTTTGATTCTGCATCAAAAGCTGAAAATATGTAGTCTCGAAGTCTTTTCGAGAAATTTACGTTTTAAGTTTCTGTTTCCAAATTCAAACGGATGTATCTTCGCCAATAATTGTCAGAAGTTAGAATTTCTTTCAACATTATGAAGCCCTTTTTATATATTTTGATTCTGCATCAAAAGCTGAAAATATGTAGTCTCGAAGTCTTTTCGAGAAATTTACGTTTTAAGTTTCTGTTTCCAAATTCAAACGGATGTATCTTCGCCAATAATTGTCAGAAGTTAGAATTTCTTTCAACATTATGAAGCCCTTTTTATATATTTTGATTCTGCATCAAAAGCTGAAAATATGTAGTCTCGAAGTCATTTCGAGAAATTGACGTTTTAAGTTTCTATTTCCAAATTCAAACGGATGTATCTTCGCCAATAAATTGTCAGAAGTTAGAATTTCTTTCAACATTATGAAGCCCTTTTTAAATATTTTGACTCCGCATCAAAAGATGCAAATATGTAGTCTCGAAGTCATTTTCGAGAAATTGACGTTTTAAGTTTTCTGTTTCCAAATTCAAACGGATGTATCTTCGCCAATAATTGTCAGAAGTTAGAATTTCTTTCAACATTATGAAGCCCTTTTTATATATTTTGATTCTGCATCAAAAGCTGAAAATATGTAGTCTCGAAGTCATTTCGAGAAATTGACGTTTTAAGTTTCTGTTTCCAAATTCAAACGGATGTATCTTCGTCAATAATTGTCAGAAGTTAGAATTTCTTTCAACATTATGAAGCCCTTTTTATATATTTTGATTCTGCATCAAAAGCTGAAAATATGTAGTCTCGAAGTCATTTCGAGAAATTGACGTTTCAAGTTTCTGTTTCCAAATTCAAACGGATGTATCTTCGCCAATAATTGTCAGAAGTTAGAATTTCTTTCAACATTATGAAGCCCTTTTTATATATTTTGATTCTGCATCAAAAGCTGAAAATATGTAGTCTCGAAGTCATTTCGAGAAATTGACGTTTTAAGTTTCTGTTTCCAAACTCAAACGGATGTATCTTCGCCAATAATTGTCAGAAGTTAGAATTTCTTTCAACATTATGAAGCCCTTTTTATATATTTTGACTCTGCATCAAAAGCTGAAAATATGTGGTCTCGAAGTCATTTCGAGAAATTGACGTTTTAAGTTTCTGTTTCCAAATTCAAACGGATGTATCTTCGCCAATAATTGTCAGAAGTTAGAATTTCTTTCAACATTATGAAGCCCTTTTTATATATTTTGACTCTGCATCAAAAGCTGAAAATATGTGGTCTCGAAGTCATTTCGAGAAATTGACGTTTTAAGTTTCTGTTTCCAAATTCAAACGGATGTATCTTCGCCAATAATTGTCAGAAGTTAGAATTTCTTTCAACATTATGAAGCCCTTTTTATATATTTTGATTCTGCATCAAAAGCTGAAAATATGTAGTCTCGAAGTCATTTCGAGAAATTGACGTTTTAAGTTTCTGTTTCCAAATTCAAACGGATGTATCTTCGCCAATAATTGTCAGAAGTTAGAATTTCTTTCAACATTATGAAGCCCTTTTTATATATTTTGACTCTGCATCAAAAGCTGAAAATATGTAGTCTCGAAGTCTTTTCGAGAAATTTACGTTTTAAGTTTCTGTTTCCAAATTCAAACGGATGTATCTTCGCCAATAATTGTCAGAAGTTAGAATTTCTTTCAACATTATGAAGCCCTTTTTATATATTTTGATTCTGCATCAAAAGCTGAAAATATGTAGTCTCGAAGTCTTTTCGAGAAATTTACGTTTTAAGTTTCTGTTTCCAAATTCAAACGGATGTATCTTCGCCAATAATTGTCAGAAGTTAGAATTTCTTTCAACATTATGAAGCCCTTTTTATATATTTTGATTCTGCATCAAAAGCTGAAAATATGTAGTCTCGAAGTCATTTCGAGAAATTGACGTTTTAAGTTTCTGTTTCCAAATTCAAACGGATGTATCTTCGCCAATAATTGTCAGAAGTTAGAATTTCTTTCAACATTATGAAGCCCTTTTTATATATTTTGACTCTGCATCAAAAGCTGAAAATATGTAGTCTCGAAGTCTTTTCGAGAAATTTACGTTTTAAGTTTCTGTTTCCAAATTCAAACGGATGTATCTTCGCCAATAATTGTCAGAAGTTAGAATTTCTTTCAACATTATGAAGCCCTTTTTATATATTTTGATTCTGCATCAAAAGCTGAAAATATGTAGTCTCGAAGTCTTTTCGAGAAATTTACGTTTTAAGTTTCTGTTTCCAAATTCAAACGGATGTATCTTCGCCAATAATTGTCAGAAGTTAGAATTTCTTTCAACATTATGAAGCCCTTTTTATATATTTTGATTCTGCATCAAAAGCTGAAAATATGTAGTCTCGAAGTCATTTCGAGAAATTGACGTTTTAAGTTTCTATTTCCAAATTCAAACGGTTGTATCTTCGCCAATAATTGTCAGAAGTTAGAATTTCTTTCAACATTATGAAGCCCTTTTTAAATATTTTGACTCCGCATCAAAAGATGCAAATATGTAGTCTCGAAGTCATTTCGAGAAATTGACGTTTTAAGTTTCTGTTTCCAAATTCAAACGGATGTATCTTCGCCAATAATTGTCAGAAGTTAGAATTTCTTTCAACATTATGAAGCCCTTTTTATATATTTTGACTCTGCATCAAAAGCTGAAAATATGTAGTCTCGAAGTCATTTCGAGAAATTGACGTTTTAAGTTTCTGTTTCCAAATTCAAACGGATGTATCTTCGTCAATAATTGTCAGAAGTTAGAATTTCTTTCAACATTATGAAGCCCTTTTTATATATTTTGATTCTGCATCAAAAGCTGAAAATATGTAGTCTCGAAGTCATTTCGAGAAATTGACGTTTCAAGTTTCTGTTTCCAAATTCAAACGGATGTATCTTCGCCAATAATTGTCAGAAGTTAGAATTTCTTTCAACATTATGAAGCCCTTTTTATATATTTTGATTCTGCATCAAAAGCTGAAAATATGTAGTCTCGAAGTCATTTCGAGAAATTGACGTTTTAAGTTTCTGTTTCCAAACTCAAACGGATGTATCTTCGCCAATAATTGTCAGAAGTTAGAATTTCTTTCAACATTATGAAGCCCTTTTTATATATTTTGACTCTGCATCAAAAGCTGAAAATATGTGGTCTCGAAGTCATTTCGAGAAATTGACGTTTTAAGTTTCTGTTTCCAAATTCAAACGGATGTATCTTCGCCAATAATTGTCAGAAGTTAGAATTTCTTTCAACATTATGAAGCCCTTTTTATATATTTTGACTCTGCATCAAAAGCTGAAAATATGTGGTCTCGAAGTCATTTCGAGAAATTGACGTTTTAAGTTTCTGTTTCCAAATTCAAACGGATGTATCTTCGCCAATAATTGTCAGAAGTTAGAATTTCTTTCAACATTATGAAGCCCTTTTTATATATTTTGACTCTGCATCAAAAGCTGAAAATATGTAGTCTCGAAGTCATTTCGAGAAATTGACGTTTTAAGTTTCTGTTTCCAAATTCAAACGGATGTATCTTCGCCAATAATTGTCAGAAGTTAGAATTTCTTTCAACATTTTGAAGCTCTTTTTATATATTTTGATTCTGCATCAAAAGCTGAAAATATGTAGTCTCGAAGTCATTTCGAGAAATTGACGTTTCAAGTTTCTGTTTCCAAATTCAAACGGATGTATCTTCGCCAATAATTGTCAGAAGTTAGAATTTCTTTCAACATTATGAAGCCCTTTTTATATATTTTGATTCTGCATCAAAAGCTGAAAATATGTAGTCTCGAAGTCATTTCGAGAAATTGACGTTTTAAGTTTCTGTTTCCAAACTCAAACGGATGTATCTTCGCCAATAATTGTCAGAAGTTAGAATTTCTTTCAACATTATGAAGCCCTTTTTATATATTTTGACTCTGCATCAAAAGCTGAAAATATGTGGTCTCGAAGTCATTTCGAGAAATTGACGTTTTAAGTTTCTGTTTCCAAATTCAAACGGATGTATCTTCGCCAATAATTGTCAGAAGTTAGAATTTCTTTCAACATTATGAAGCCCTTTTTATATATTTTGACTCTGCATCAAAAGCTGAAAATATGTGGTCTCGAAGTCATTTCGAGAAATTGACGTTTTAAGTTTCTGTTTCCAAATTCAAACGGATGTATCTTCGCCAATAATTGTCAGAAGTTAGAATTTCTTTCAACATTATGAAGCCCTTTTTATATATTTTGATTCTGCATCAAAAGCTGAAAATATGTAGTCTCGAAGTCATTTCGAGAAATTGACGTTTTAAGTTTCTGTTTCCAAATTCAAACGGATGTATCTTCGCCAATAATTGTCAGAAGTTAGAATTTCTTTCAACATTATGAAGCCCTTTTTATATATTTTGACTCTGCATCAAAAGCTGAAAATATGTAGTCTCGAAGTCTTTTCGAGAAATTTACGTTTTAAGTTTCTGTTTCCAAATTCAAACGGATGTATCTTCGCCAATAATTGTCAGAAGTTAGAATTTCTTTCAACATTATGAAGCCCTTTTTATATATTTTGATTCTGCATCAAAAGCTGAAAATATGTAGTCTCGAAGTCTTTTCGAGAAATTTACGTTTTAAGTTTCTGTTTCCAAATTCAAACGGATGTATCTTCGCCAATAATTGTCAGAAGTTAGAATTTCTTTCAACATTATGAAGCCCTTTTTATATATTTTGATTCTGCATCAAAAGCTGAAAATATGTAGTCTCGAAGTCATTTCGAGAAATTGACGTTTTAAGTTTCTATTTCCAAATTCAAACGGTTGTATCTTCGCCAATAATTGTCAGAAGTTAGAATTTCTTTCAACATTATGAAGCCCTTTTTAAATATTTTGACTCCGCATCAAAAGATGCAAATATGTAGTCTCGAAGTCATTTCGAGAAATTGACGTTTTAAGTTTCTGTTTCCAAATTCAAACGGATGTATCTTCGCCAATAATTGTCAGAAGTTAGAATTTCTTTCAACATTATGAAGCCCTTTTTATATATTTTGACTCTGCATCAAAAGCTGAAAATATGTAGTCTCGAAGTCATTTCGAGAAATTGACGTTTTAAGTTTCTGTTTCCAAATTCAAACGGATGTATCTTCGTCAATAATTGTCAGAAGTTAGAATTTCTTTCAACATTATGAAGCCCTTTTTATATATTTTGATTCTGCATCAAAAGCTGAAAATATGTAGTGTCGAAGTCATTTCGAGAAATTGACGTTTCAAGTTTCTGTTTCCAAATTCAAACGGATGTATCTTCGCCAATAATTGTCAGAAGTTAGAATTTCTTTCAACATTATGAAGCCCTTTTTATATATTTTGATTCTGCATCAAAAGCTGAAAATATGTAGTCTCGAAGTCATTTCGAGAAATTGACGTTTTAAGTTTCTGTTTCCAAACTCAAACGGATGTATCTTCGCCAATAATTGTCAGAAGTTAGAATTTCTTTCAACATTATGAAGCCCTTTTTATATATTTTGACTCTGCATCAAAAGCTGAAAATATGTGGTCTCGAAGTCATTTCGAGAAATTGACGTTTTAAGTTTCTGTTTCCAAATTCAAACGGATGTATCTTCGCCAATAATTGTCAGAAGTTAGAATTTCTTTCAACATTATGAAGCCCTTTTTATATATTTTGACTCTGCATCAAAAGCTGAAAATATGTGGTCTCGAAGTCATTTCGAGAAATTGACGTTTTAAGTTTCTGTTTCCAAATTCAAACGGATGTATCTTCGCCAATAATTGTCAGAAGTTAGAATTTCTTTCAACATTATGAAGCCCTTTTTATATATTTTGACTCTGCATCAAAAGCTGAAAATATGTAGTCTCGAAGTCATTTCGAGAAATCGACGTTTTAAGTTTCTGTTTCCAAATTCAAACGGATGTATCTTCGTCAATAATTGTCAGAAGTTAGAATTTCTTTCAACATTATGAAGCTCTTTTTATATATTTTGATTCTGCATCAAAAGCTGAAAATATGTAGTCTCGAAGTCATTTCGAGAAATTGACGTTTTAAGTTTCGGTTTCCAAATTCAAACGGATGTATCTTCGCCAATAATTGTCAGAAGTTAGAATTTCTTTCAACATTATGAAGCCCTTTTTATATATTTTGATCCTGCATCAAAAGCTGAAAATATGTAGTCTCGAAGTCATTTCGAGAAATTGACGTTTTAAGTTTCTGATTCCAAATTCAAACGGATGTATCTTCGCCAATAATTGTCAGAAGTTAGAATTTCTTTCAACATTATGAAGCCCTTTTTTATATATTTTGACTGTGCATCAAAAGCTGAAAATATGTGGTCTCGAAGTCATTTCGAGAAATTGACGTTTTAAGTTTCTGTTTCCAAATTCAAACGGATGTATCTTCGCCAATAATTGTCAGAAGTTAGAATTTCTTTCAACATTATGAAGCCCTTTTTATATATTTTGATTCTGCATCAAAAGCTGAAAATATGTGGTCTCGAAGTCATTTCGAGAAATTGATGTTTTAAGTTTCTGTTTCCAAATTCAAACGGATGTATCTTCGCCAATAATTGTCAGAAGTTAGAATTTCTTTCAACATTATGAAGCCCTTTTTATATATTTTGACTCTGCATCAAAAGCTGAAAATATGTAGTCTCGAAGTCATTTCGAGAAATTGACGTTTTAAGTTTCTGTTTCCAAATTCAAATGGATGTATCTTCGCCAATAATTGTCAGAAGTTAGAATTTCTTTCAACATTTTGAAGCTCTTTTTATATATTTTGACTCTGCATCAAAAGCTGAAAATATGTAGTCTCGAAGTCATTTCGAGAAATTGACGTTTTAAGTTTCTGTTTCCAAATTCAAACGGATGTATCTTCGCCAATAATTGTCAGAAGTTAGAATTTCTTTCAACATTATGAAGCCCTTTTTATATATTTTGACTCTGCATCAAAAGCTGAAAATATGTAG
Source organism: Drosophila grimshawi (assembly GCF_018153295.1). Classification (NCBI taxonomy): domain Eukaryota; kingdom Metazoa; phylum Arthropoda; class Insecta; order Diptera; family Drosophilidae; genus Drosophila; species Drosophila grimshawi. Next base: position 42,453 of record NW_025063643.1, read on the forward strand.
TCTCGAAGTCATTTCGAGAAATTGACGTTTTAAGTTTCTGTTTCCAAATTCAAACGGATGTATCTTCACCAATAATTGTCAGAAGTTAGAATTTCTTTCAACATTATGAAGCCCTTTTTATATATTTTGATTCTGCATCAAAAGCTAAAAATATGTAGTCTCGAAGTCATTTCGAGAAATTTACGTTTTAAGTTTCTGTTTCCAAATTCAAACGGATGTATCTTCGCCAATAATTGTCAGAAGTTAGAATTTCTTTCAACATTATGAAGCCCTTTTTATATATTTTGACTCTGCATCAAAAGCTGAAAATATGTAGTCTCGAAGTCATTTCGAGAAATTGATGTTTTAAGTTTCTGTTTCCAAATTCAAACGGATGTATCTTCGCCAATAATTGTCAGAAGTTAGAATTTCTTTCAACATTTTGAAGCTCTTTTTATATATTTTGACTCTGCATCAAAAGCTGAAAATATGTAGTCTCGAAGTCATTTCGAGAAATTGACGTTTTAAGTTTCTGTTTCCAAATTCAAACGGATGTATCTTCACCAATAATTGTCAGAAGTTAGAATTTCTTTCAACATTATGAAGCCCTTTTTATATATTTTGACTCTGCATCAAAAGCTGAAAATATGTAGTCTCGAAGTCATTTCGAGAAATTGACGTTTTAAGTTTCTGTTTTCAAATTCAAACGGATGTATCTTCGCCAATAATTGTCAGAAGTCAGAATTTCTTTCAACATTATGAAGCCCTTTTTATATATTTTGACTCTGCATCAAAAGCTGAAAATATGTAGTCTCGAAGTCATTTCGAGAAATTGACGTTTTAAGTTTCTGTTTCCAAATTCAAACGGATGTATCTTCGCCAATAATTGTCAGAAGTTAGAATTTCTTTCAACATTATGAAGCCCTTTTTATATATTTTGACTCTGCATCAAAAGCTGAAAATATGTGGTCTCGAAGTCATTTCGAGAAATTGACGTTTTAAGTTTCTGTTTCCAAATTCAAACGGATGTATCTTCGCCAATAATTGTCAGAAGTTAGAATTTCTTTCAACATTATGAAGCCCTTTTTATATATTTTGACTCTGCTTCAAAAGCTGAAAATATGTAGTCTCGAAGTCATTTCGAGAAATTGACGTTTTAAGTTTCTATTTCCAAATTCAAACGGTTGTATCTTCGCCAATAATTGTCAGAAGTTAGAATTTCTTTCAACATTATGAAGCCCTTTTTAAATATTTTGACTCCGCATCAAAAGATGCAAATATGTAGTCTCGAAGTCATTTCGAGAAATTGACGTTTTAAGTTTCTGTTTCCAAATTCAAACGGATGTATCTTCGCCAATAATTGTCAGAAGTTAGAATTTCTTTCAACATTATGAAGCCCTTTTTATATATTTTGACTCTGCATCAAAAGCTGAAAATATGTAGTCTCGAAGTAATTTCGAGAAATTGACGTTTTAAGTTTCTGTTTTCAAATTCAAACGGATGTATCTTCGCCAATAATTGTCAGAAGTCAGAATTTCTTTCAACATTATGAAGCCCTTTTTATATATTTTGACTCTGCATCAAAAGCTGAAAATATGTAGTCTCGAAGTCATTTCGAGAAATTGACGTTTTAAGTTTCTGTTTCCAAATTCAAACGGATGTATCTTCGCCAATAATTGTCAGAAGTTAGAATTTCTTTCAACATTATGAAGCCCTTTTTATATATTTTGACTCTGCATCAAAAGCTGAAAATATGTGGTCTCGAAGTCATTTCGAGAAATTGACGTTTTAAGTTTCTGTTTCCAAATTCAAACGGATGTATCTTCGCCAATAATTGTCAGAAGTTAGAATTTCTTTCAACATTATGAAGCCCTTTTTATATATTTTGACTCTGCATCAAAAGCTGAAAATATGTAGTCTCGAAGTCTTTTCGAGAAATTGACGTTTTAAGTTTCTGTTTCCAAATTCAAACGGATGTATCTTCGCCAATAATTGTCAGAAGTCAGAATTTCTTTCAACATTATGAAGCCCTTTTTATATATTTTGATTCTGCATCAAAAGCTGAAAATATGTAGTCTCGAAGTCTTTTCGAGAAATTTACGTTTTAAGTTTCTGTTTCCAAATTCAAACGGATGTATCTTCGCCAATAATTGTCAGAAGTTAGAATTTCTTTCAACATTATGAAGCCCTTTTTATATATTTTGATTCTGCATCAAAAGCTGAAAATATGTAGTCTCGAAGTCATTTCGAGAAATTGACGTTTTAAGTTTCTATTTCCAAATTCAAACGGTTGTATCTTCGCCAATAATTGTCAGAAGTTAGAATTTCTTTCAACATTATGAAGCCCTTTTTAAATATTTTGACTCCGCATCAAAAGATGCAAATATGTAGTCTCGAAGTCATTTCGAGAAATTGACGTTTTAAGTTTCTGTTTCCAAATTCAAACGGATGTATCTTCGCCAATAATTGTCAGAAGTTAGAACTTCTTTCAACATTATGAAGCCCTTTTTATATATTTTGATTCTGCATCAAAAGCTGAAAATATGTAGTCTCGAAGTCATTTCGAGAAATTGACGTTTTAAGTTTCTGTTTCCAAATTCAAACGGATGTATCTTCGCCAATAATTGTCAAAAGTTAGAATTTTTTTCAACATTATGAAGCCCTTTTTATATATTTTGATTCTGCATCAAAAGCTGAAAATATGTAGTCTCGAAGTCATTTCGAGAAATTGACGTTTTAAGTTTCTGTTTCCAAATTCAAACGGATGTATCTTCGCCAATAATTGTCAAAAGTTAGAATTTCTTTCAACATTATGAAGCTCTTTTTATATATTTTGACTCTGCATCAAAAGCTGAAAATATGTAGTCTCGAAGTCATTTCGAGAAATTGACGTTTTAAGTTTCTGTTTCCAAACTCAAACGGATGTATCTTCGCCAATAATTGTCAGAAGTTAGAATTTCTTTCAACATTATGAAGCCCTTTTTATATATTTTGATTCTGCATCAAAAGCTGAAAATATGTAGTCTCGAAGTCATTTCGAGAAATTGACGTTTTAAGTTTCTGTTTCCAAACTCAAACGGATGTATCTTCGCCAATAATTGTCAGAAGTTAGAATTTCTTTCAACATTATGACGCCCTTTTCATATATCTTGACTCTGCATCACAAGCTGACAATACGCGGTCTCGAAGTCATTTCGAGAAATTGACGTTTTAAGCTTCTGTTTCCAAAATTCAACCGCATGTATCTTCGCCAATAATTGTCAGAAGTTAGAATTTCTCTTCAACATTATGCAGCCCCTTTTTATATACTTTGACTCTGCATCAAAAGCTGAAAATATGTGGTCTCGAAGTCATTTCGAGAAATTGACGTTTTAAGTTTCTGTTTCCAAATTCAAACGGATGTATCTTCGCCAATAATTGTCAGAAGTTAGAATTTCTTTCAACATTATGAAGCCCTTTTTATATATTTTGATTCTGCATCAAAAGCTGAAAATATGTAGTCTCGAAGTCATTTCGAGAAATTGACGTTTTAAGTTTCTGTTTCCAAATTCAAACGGATGTATCTTCGCCAATAATTGTCAGAAGTTAGAATTTCTTTCAACATTTTGAAGCTCTTTTTATATATTTTGACTCTGCATCAAAAGCTGAAAATATGTAGTCTCGAAGTCATTTCGAGAAATTGACGTTTTAAGTTTCTGTTTCCAAATTCAAACGGATGTATCTTCGCCAATAATTGTCAGAAGTTAGAATTTCTTTCAACATTATGAAGCCCTTTTTATATATTTTGATTCTGCATCAAAAGCTGAAAATATGTAGTCTCGAAGTCATTTCGAGAAATTGACGTTTTAAGTTTCTGTTTCCAAATTCAAACGGATGTATCTTCACCAATAATTGTCAGAAGTTAGAATTTCTTTCAACATTATGAAGCCCTTTTTATATATTTTGATTCTGCATCAAAAGCTGAAAATATGTAGTCTCGAAGTCATTTCGAGAAATTTACGTTTTAAGTTTCTGTTTCCAAATTCAAACGGATGTATCTTCGCCAATAATTGTCAGAAGTTAGAATTTCTTTCAACATTATGAAGCCCTTTTTATATATTTTGATTCTGCATCAAAAGCTGAAAATATGTAGTCTCGAAGTCATTTCGAGAAATTGACGTTTTAAGTTTCTGTTTCCAAATTCAAACGGATGTATCTTCGCCAATAATTGTCAGAAGTTAGAATTTCTTTCAACATTTTGAAGCTCTTTTTATATATTTTGACTCTGCATCAAAAGCTGAAAATATGTAGTCTCGAAGTCATTTCGAGAAATTGACGTTTTAAGTTTCTGTTTCCAAATTCAAACGGATGTATCTTCGCCAATAATTGTCAGAAGTTAGAATTTCTTTCAACATTAGGAAGCCCTTTTTATATATTTTGACTCTGCATCAAAAGCTGAAAATATGTAGTCTCGAAGTAATTTCGAGAAATTGACGTTTTAAGTTTCTGTTTTCAAATTCAAACGGATGTATCTTCGCCAATAATTGTCAGAAGTCAGAATTTCTTTCAACATTATGAAGCCCTTTTTATATATTTTGACTCTGCATCAAAAGCTGAAAATATGTAGTCTCGAAGTCATTTCGAGAAATTGACGTTTTAAGTTTCTGTTTCCAAATTCAAACGGATGTATCTTCGCCAATAATTGTCAGAAGTTAGAATTTCTTTCAACATTATGAAGCCCTTTTTATATATTTTGACTCTGCATCAAAAGCTGAAAATATGTGGTCTCGAAGTCATTTCGAGAAATTGACGTTTCAAGTTTCTGTTTCCAAATTCAAACGGATGTATCTTCGCCAATAATTGTCAGAAGTTAGAATTTCTTTCAACATTATGAAGCCCTTTTTATATATTTTGACTCTGCATCAAAAGCTGAAAATATGTAGTCTCGAAGTCTTTTCGAGAAATTGACGTTTTAAGTTTCTGTTTCCAAATTCAAACGGATGTATCTTCGCCAATAATTGTCAGAAGTCAGAATTTCTTTCAACATTACAAAGCCCTTTTTATATATTTTGATTCTGCATCAAAAGCTGAAAATATGTAGTCTCGAAGTCATTTCGAGAAATTGACGTTTTAAGTTTGTGTTTCCAAATTCAAACGGATGTATCTTCGCCAATAATTGTCAGAAGTTAGAATTTCTTTCAACATTATGAAGCCCTTTTTAAATATTTTGACTCTGCATCAAAAGCTGAAAATATGTAGTCTCGAAGTCATTTCGAGAAATTGACGTTTTAAGTTTCTGTTTCCAAATTCAAACGGATGTATCTTCGCCAATAATTGTCAGAAGTTAGAATTTCTTTCAACATTATGAAGCCCTTTTTATATATTTTGACTCTGCATCAAAAGCTGAAAATATGTAGTCGCGAAGTCATTTCGAGAAATTGACGTTTTAAGTTTCTGTTTCCAAATTCAAACGGATGTATCTTCGTCAATAATTGTCAGAAGTTAGAATTTCTTTCAACATTATGAAGCCCTTTTTATATATTTTGATTCTGCATCAAAAGCTGAAAATATGTAGTCTCGAAGTCATTTCGAGAAATTGACGTTTTAAGTTTCTGTTTCCAAATTCAAACGGATGTATCTTCGCCAATAATTGTCAGAAGTTAGAATTTCTTTCAACATTATGAAGGCCTTTTTATATATTTTGACTCTGCATCAAAAGCTGAAAATATGTAGTCTCGAAGTCATTTCGAGAAATTTACGTTTTAAGTTTCTATTTCCAAATTCAAACGGTTGTATCTTCGCCAATAATTGGCAGAAGTTAGAATTTCTTTCAACATTATGAAGACCTCTTTATATATTTTGACTCTGCATCAAAAGCTGAAAATATGTAGTCTCGAAGTCATTTCGAGAAATTGACGTTTTATTTTTCTGTTTCCAAATTCAAACGGATGTATCTTCGCCAATAATTGTCAGAAGTTAGAATTTCTTTCAATATTATGAAACCCTCTTTATATATTTTGGCTCTGCATCAAAAGCTGAAAATATGTAGTCTCGAAGTCATTTCGAGAAATTGATGTTTTAAGTTTCTGTTTCCAAATTCAAACGGTTGTATCTTCGCCAATAATTGTCAGAAGTTAGAATTTCTTTCAACATTATGAAGCCCTTTTTATATATTTCGACTCTGCATCAAAAGATGCAAATATGTAGTCTCGAAGTCATTTCGAGAAATTGACGTTTTCAGTTTCTGTTTCCAAATTCAAACGGATGTGTCTTCGCCAATAATTGTCAGAAGTTAGAATTTCTTTCAACATTATGAAGCCCTTTTTATATATTTTAACTCTGCATCAAAAGCTGAAAATATGTAGTCTCGAAGTCATTTCGAGAAATTGACGTTTCAAGTTTCTGTCTCCAAATTCAAACGTATGTATCTTCGCCAATAATTGTCAGAAGTTAGAATGTCTTTCAACATTACGAAGCCCTTTTTTATATATTTCGACTCTGCATCAAAAGATGGGAATAGCTAGTCTTGAAGTCACCACGAGAAATTGACGTTTTAAGCTTCTGTTCCCAAATTCAAACGGATGTATCTTCGCCAATAATTGTCAGAAGTTAGAATTTCTTTCAACATCATGAAGCCCTTTTTATATATTTTGACTCTGCATCAACAGCTGAAAATATGTAGTCTCGAAGTCAATTCGAGAAATTAACGTGTTAAGTTTCTGTTTCCAAATTCAAACGGATGTATCTTCGCCAATAATTGTCAGAAGTCAGAACTTCTTTCAACATTATGAAGCCCTTTTTATATATTTTGACTATGCATCAAAAGCTGATAATATGTAGTCTAGAAGTCATCCGAGAAATTGACGTTTCCCGTTTTTGTTTTCAACTTCAAACGGATGTATCTTCGCCAATAATTGTCAGAAGTTAGAACTTCTTTCAACATTATGAAGCCCTCTCTATATATTTTGACTCTGCATCAAAAGCTTTTTATATATTTTTATTCTGCATCAAAAGCTGAAAATATGTAGTCTCGAAGTCAATTCGAGAAATTGACGTTTTAAGTTTCTGTTTCCAAATTCAAACGGATGTATCTTCGCCAATAATTGTCAGAAGTTAGAATTTCTTTCAACATTATGAAACCCTTTTTATATATTTTGACTCTGCATCAAAAGCTGAAAATATGTAGTCTCGAAGTCATTTCGAGAAATTGACGTTTTAAGTTTCTGTTTCCAAATTCAAACGGATGTATCTTCGCCAATAATTGTCAGAAGTCAGAATTTCTTTCAACATTATGAAGCCCTTTTTATATATTTTGATTCTGCATCAAAAGCTGAAAATATGTAGTCTCGAAGTCAATTCGAGAAATTGACGTTTTAAGTTTCTGTTTCTAAATTCAAACGGATGTATCTTCGCCAATAATTGTCAGAAGTTAGAATTTCTTTCAACATTATGAAGCCCTTTTTATATATTTTGACTCTGCATCAAAAGCTGAAAATATATGTAGTCTTGAACTCAATTCGAGAAATTGACGTTTTAAGTTTCTGTTTCCAAATTCAAACGGATGTATCTTCGCCAATAATTGTCAGCAGTTAGAATTTCTTTCAACATTATGAAGCCCTTTTTATATATTTTGACTCTGCATCAAAAGCTGAAAATATGTAGTCTCGAAGTCATTTCGAGAAATTGACGTTTTAAGTTTCTGTTTCCAAATTCAAACGGATGTATCTTCGCCAATAATTGTCAGAAGTCAGAACTTCTTTCAACATTTTGAAGTCCTTTTTATATATTTTTATTCTGCATCAAAAGCTGAAAATATGTAGTCTCGAAGTCATTTCGAGAAATTGACGTTTTAAGTTTCTGTTTCCAAATTCAAACGGATGTATCTTCGCCAATAATTGTCAGAAGTTAGAACTTCTTTCAACATTATGAAGCCCTCTCTATATATTTTGACTCTGCATCAAAAGCTGAAAATATGTAGTCTCGAAGTCAATTCGAGAAATTGACGTTTCAAGTTTCTGTTTCCAAATTCAAACGGATGTATCTTCGCAAATAATTGTCAGCAGTTAGAATTTCTTTCAACATTATGAAACCCTTTTTATATATTTTGACTCTGCATCAAAAGCTGAAAATATGTAGTCGCGAAGTCATTTCGAGAAATTGACGTTTTAAGTTTCTGTTTCCAAATTCAAACGGATGTATCTTCGCCAATAATTGTCAAAAGTCAGAATATCTTTCAACATTATGAAGCCCTTTTTATATATTTTGACTCTGCATCAAAAGCTGAAAATATGTAGTCTCGAAGTAATTTCGAGAAATTGACGTTTTAAGTTTCTGTTTCCAAATTCAAAGGGATGTATCTTCGCCAATAATTGTCAGAAGTTAGAATTTCTTTCAACATTATGAAGCCCTTTTTATATATTTTGATTCTGCATCAAGAGCTGAAAATATGTAGTCTCGAAGTCATTTCGAGAAATTGACGTTTTAAGTTTCTGTTTCCAAATTCAAACGGATGTATCTTCGCCAATAATTGTCAGAAGTTAGAATTTCTTTCAACATTATGAAGCCCTTTTTATATATTTTGATTCTGCATCAAAAGCTGAAAATATGTAGTCTCGAAGTCAATTCGAGAAATTGACGTTTTAAGTTTCTGTTTCCAAATTCAAACGGATGTATCTTCGCCAATAATTGTCAGAAGTTAGAATTTCTTTCAACATTATGAAGCCCTTTTTATATATTTTGACTCTGCATCAAAAGCTGAAAATATATGTAGTCTTGAACTCAATTCGAGAAATTGACGTTTTAAGTTTCTGTTTCCAAATTCAAACGGATGTATCTTCGCGAATAATTGTCAGCAGTTAGAATTTCTTTCAACATTATGAAGCCCTTTTTATATATTTTGATTCTGCATCAAAAGCTGAAAATATGTAGTCTCGAAGTCATTTCGAGAAATTGACGTTTTAAGTTTCTGTTTCCAAATTTAAACGGATGTATCTTCGCCAGTAATTGTCAGAAGTTAGAATTTCTTTCAACATTATGAAGCCTTTTTATATATTTTGACTCTGCATCAAAAGCTGAAAATATGTAGTCTCGAAGTCATTTCGAGAAATTGACGTTTTAAGTTTCTGTTTCCAAATTCAAACGGATGTATCTTCGCCAATAATTGTCAGAAGTTAGAATTTTTTTAACATTATGAAGACCTCTTTATATATTTTGACTCTGCATCAAAAGCTGAAAATATGTAGTCTCGAAGTCATTTCGAGAAATTGACGTTTTAAGTTTCTGTTTCCAAATTCAAACGGATGTATCTTCGCCAATAATTGTCAGAAGTTAGAATTTCTTTCAACATTATGAAGCCCTCTTTATATATTTTGGCTCTGCATCAAAAGCTGAAAATATGTAGTCTCGAAGTCATTTCGAGAAATTAACGTTTTAAGTTTCTGTTTCCAAATTCAAACGGTTGTATCTTCGCCAATAATTGTCAGAAGGTAGAATTTCTTTTAAAATTATGAAGCCCTTTTTATATATTTCTACTCTGCATCAAAAGATGCAAATATGTAGTCTCGAAGTCATTTCGAGAAATTTACGTTTTAAGTTTCTGTTTTCAAATTTAAACGGATGTATCTTCGCCAATAATTGTCAGAAGTCAGAATTTCTTTCAACATTATGAAGCCCTTTTTATAAATTTTGACTCTGCATCAAAAGCTGAAAATATGTAGTCTCGAAGTCATTTCGAGAAATTGACGTTTTAAGTTTCTGTTTCCAAATTCAAACGGATGTATCTTCGCCAATAATTGTCAGAAGTTAGAATTTCTTTCAACATTATGAAGCCCTTTTTATATATTTTGACTCTGCATCAAAAGCTGAAAATATGTAGTCTCGAAGTCATTTCGAGAAATTGACGTTTTAAGTTTCTGTTTCCAAATTCAAACGGATGTATCTTCGCCAATAATTGTCAGAAGTTAGAATTTCTTTCAACATTTTGAAGCCCTTTTTATCAATTTTGACTCTGCATCAAAAGCTGAAAATATGTAGTCTCGAAGTCATTTCGAGAAATTGACGTTTTAAGTTTCTGTTTCCAAATTCAAACGGATGTATCTTCGCCAATAATTGTCAGAAGTTAGAATTTTTTTTAACATTATGAAGACCTCTTTATATATTTTGACTCTGCATCAAAAGCTGAAAATATGTAGTCTCGAAGTCATTTCGAGAAATTGACGTTTTAAGTTTCTGTTTCCAAATTCAAACGGATGTATCTTCGCCAATAATTGTCAGAAGTTAGAATTTCTTTCAACATTATGAAGCCCTCTTTATATATTTTGGCTCTGCATCAAAAGCTGAAAATATGTAGTCTCGAAGTCATTTCGAGAAATTAACGTTTTAAGTTTCTGTTTCCAAATTCAAACGGTTGTATCTTCGCCAATAATTGTCAGAAGGTAGAATTTCTTTTAAAATTATGAAGCCCTTTTTATATATTTCTACTCTGCATCAAAAGATGCAAATATGTAGTCTCGAAGTCATTTCGAGAAATTTACGTTTTAAGTTTCTGTTTTCAAATTTAAACGGATGTATCTTCGCCAATAATTGTCAGAAGTCAGAATTTCTTTCAACATTATGAAGCCCTTTTTATAAATTTTGACTCTGCATCAAAAGCTGAAAATATGTAGTCTCGAAGTCATTTCGAGAAATTGACGTTTTAAGTTTCTGTTTCCAAATTCAAACGGATGTATCTTCGCCAATAATTGTCAGAAGTTAGAATTTCTTTCAACATTATGAAGCCCTTTTTATATATTTTGATTCTGCATCAAAAGCTGAAAATATGTAGTCTCGAAGTCATTTCGAGAAATTGACGTTTTAAGTTTCTGTTTCCAAATTCAAACGGATGTATCTTCGCCAATAATTGTCAGAAGTTAGAATTTCTTTCAACATTTTGAAGCCCTTTTTATCTATTTTGACTCTGCATCAAAAGCTGAAAATATGTAGTCTCGAAGTCATTTCGAGAAATTTACGTTTTAAGTTTCTGTTTCCAAATTCAAACGGATGTATCTTCGCCAATAATTGTCAGAAGTTAGAATTTCTTTCAACATTATGAAGCCCTTTTTATATATTTTGACCCTGCATCAAAAGCTGAAAATATGTAGTCTCGAAGTCTTTTCGAGAAATTGACGTTTTAAGTTTCTGTTTCCAAATTCAAACGGATGCATCTTCGCCAATAATTGTCTGAAGTTAGAATTTCTTTCAACATTATGAAGCCCTTTTTATATATTTTGACTCTGCATCAAAAGCTAAAAATATGTAGTCTCGAAGTCAATTCGAGAAATTGACGTTTTAAGTTTCTGTTTCCAAATTCAAACGGATGTATCTTCGCCAATAATTGTCAGAAGTTAGAATTTCTTTCAACATTATGAAGCCCTTTTTATATATTTTGATTCTGCATCAAAAGCTGAAAATATGTAGTCTCGAAGTCATTTCGAGAAATTGACGTTTTAAGTTTCTGTTTCCAAATTCAAAGGGATGTATCTTCGCCAATAATTGTCAGAAGTTAGAATTTCTTTCAACATTATGAAGCCCTTTTTATATATTTTGACTCTGCATCAAAAGCTGAAAATATGTAGTCTCGAAGTCATTTCGAGAAATTGACGTTTTAAGTTTCTGTTTCCAAATTCAAACGGATGTATCTTCGCCAATAATTGTCAGCAGTTAGAATTTCTTTCAACATTATGAAGCCCTTTTTATATATTTTGACTCTGCATTAAAAGCTGAAAATACGTAGTCTCGAAAGTCATTTCGAGAAATTGACGTTTTAAGTTTCTGTTTCCAAATTCAAACGGATGTATCTTCGCCAATAATTGTCAGAAGGTAAGATTTCTTTCAACTTTATGAAGCCCTCTTTATATATTTTGGGTCCGCATCGAAAGCTGAAAATATGTAGTCTCGAAGTCATTTCGAGAAATTGACGTTTTAAGTTTCTGTTTTCAAATTCAAACGGATGTATCTTCGCCAATAATTGTCAGAAGTTAGAATTTCTTTCAACATTATGAAGCTCTTTTTATATATTTTGACTCTGCATCAAAAGCTGAAAATATGTAGTCTCGAAGTCATTTCGAGAAATTGACGTTTTAAGTTTCTGTTTCCAAATTCAAACGGATGTATCTTCGCCAATAATTGTCAGAAGTTAGAATTTCTTTCAGCATTATGAAGCCCTTTTTATATATTTTGACTCTGCATCAAAAGCTGAAAATATGTAGTCTCGAAGTCATTTCGAGAAATTGACGTTTTAAGTTTCTGTTTCCAAATTCAAACGGATGTATCTTCGCCAATAATTGTCAGAAGTTAGAATTTCTTTCAACATTATGAAGCCCTTTTTATATATTTTGACTCTGCATCAAAAGCTGAAAATATGTAGTCTCGAAGTCTTTTCGAGAAATTTACGTTTTAAGTTTCTGTTTCCAAATTCAAACGGATGTATCTTCGCCAATAATTGTCAGAAGTTAGAATTTCTTTCAACATTATGAAGCCCTTTTTATATATTTTGACTCTGCATCAAAAGCTGAAAATATGTAGTCTCGAAGTCATTTCGAGAAATTGACGTTTCAAGTTTCTGTTTCCAAATTCAAAGGGATGTATCTTCGCCAATAATTGTCAGAAGTTAGAATTTCTTTCAACATTATGAAGCCCTTTTTATATATTTTGATTCTGCATCAAAAGCTGAAAATATGTAGTCTCGAAGTCAATTCGAGAAATTGACGTTTTAAGTTTCTGTTTCCAAATTCAAAGGGATGTATCTTCGCCAATAATTGTCAGAAGTTAGAATTTCTTTCAACATTATGAAGCCCTTTTTATATATTTTGACTCTGCATCAAAAGCTGAAAATATGTAGTCTCGAAGTCATTTCGAGAAATTGACGTTTTAAGTTTCTGTTTCCAAATTCAAGCGGATGTATCTTCGCCAATAATTGTCAGCAGTTAGAATTTCTTTCAACATTATGAAGCCCTTTTTATATATTTTGACTCTGCATTAAAAGCTGAAAATACGTAGTCTCGAAAGTCATTTCGAGAAATTGACGTTTTAAGTTTCTGTTTCCAAATTCAAACGGATGTATCTTCGCCAATAATTGTCAGAAGTTAGAATTTCTTTCAACATTATGAAGCCCTTTTTATATATTTTGATTCTGCATCAAAAGCTGAAAATATATAGTCTCGAAGTCATTTCGAGAAATTGACGTTTTAAGTTTCTGTTTCCAAATTCAAACGGATGTATCTTCGCCAATAATTGTCAGAAGTTAGAATTTCTTTCAACATTATGAAGCTCTTTTTATATATTTTGACTCTGCATCAAAAGCTGAAAATATGTAGTCTCGAAGTCATTTCGAGAAATTGACGTTTTAAGTTTCTGTTTCCAAATTCAAACGGATGTATCTTCGCCAATAATTGTCAGAAGTTAGAATTTCTTTCAGCATTATGAAGCCCTTTTTATATATTTTGACTCTGCATCAAAAGCTGAAAATATGTAGTCTCGAAGTCATTTCGAGAAATTGACGTTTTAAGTTTCTGTTTCCAAATTCAAACGGATGTATCTTCGCCAATAATTGTCAGAAGTTAGAATTTCTTTCAACATTATGAAGCCCTTTTTATATATTTTGATTCTGCATCAAAAGCTGAAAATATGTAGTCTCGAAGTCATTTCGAGAAATTGACGTTTAAGGTTTCTGTTTCCAAATTCAAACGGGATGTTATCTTCGGCCAATAATTGTCAGGAAGGTTAGAATTTCTTTCAACATTATGAAGGCCCTTTTTATATATTTTGACTCTGCATCAAAAGCTGAAAATATGTAGTCTCGAAGTCTTTTCGAGAAATTTACGTTTTAAGTTTCTGTTTCCAAATTCAAACGAATGTATCTTCGCCAATAATTGTCTGAAGTTAGAATTTCTTTCAACATTATGAAGCCCTTTTTATATATTTTGACTCTGCATCAAAAGCTGAAAATATGTAGTCTCGAAGTCATTTCGAGAAATTGATGTTTTAAGTTTCTGTTTCCAAATTCAAACGGATGTATCTTCGCCAATAATTGTCAGAAGTCAGAACTTCTTTCAACATTTTGAAGCCCTTTTTATATATTTTTATTCTGCATCAAAAGCTGAAAATATGTAGTCTCGAAGTCATTTCGAGAAATTGACGTTTTAAGTTTCTGTTTTCAAATTCAAACGGATGTATCTTCGCCAATAATTGTCAGAAGTTAGAATTTCTTTCAACATTACGAAGCCCTTTTTATATATTTTGACTCTGCATCAAAAGCTGAAAATATGTAGTCTTGAACTCAATTCGAGAAATTGACGTTTTAAGTTTCTGTTTCCAAATTCAAACGGATGTATCTTCGCCAATAATTGTCAGAAGTTAGAATTTCTTTCAACATTATGAAGCCCTTTTTATATATTTCGACTCTGCATCAAAAGCTGAAAATATGTAGTCTCGAAGTCATTTCGAGAAATTGACGTTTTAAGTTTCTGTTTCCAAATTCAAACGGATGTATCTTCGCCAATAATTGTCAGAAGTTAGAATTTCTTTCAACATTATGAAGCTCTTTTTATATATTTTGACTCTGCATCAAAAGCTGAAAATATGTAGTCTCGAAGTAATTTCGAGAAATTGACGTTTTAAGTTTCTGTTTCCAAATTCAAACGGTTGTATCTTCGCCAATAATTGTCAAAAGTTAGAATTTCTTTCAACATTATGAAGCCCTTTTTATATATTTTGACTCTGCATCAAAAGCTGAAAATATGTAGTCTCGAAGTCATTTCGAGAAATTGACGTTTTAAGTTTCTGTTTCCAAATTCAAACGGATGTATCTTCGCCAATAATTGTCAGAAGTTAGAATTTCTTTCAACATTATGAAGCCCTTTTTATATATTTTGATTCTGCATCAAAAGCTGAAAATATGTGGTCTCGAAGTCATTTCGAGAAATTGACGTTTTAAGTTTCTGTTTCCAAATTCAAACGGATGTATCTTCGCCAATAATTGTCAGAAGTTACAATTTCTTTCAACATTTTGAAGCTCTTTTTATATATTTTGACTCTGCATCAAAAGCTGAAAATATGTAGTCTCGAAGTCATTTCGAGAAATTGACGTTTTAAGTTTCTGTTTCCAAATTCAAACGGATGTATCTTCGCCAATAATTGTCAGCAGTTAGAATTTCTTTCAACATTATGAAGCCCTTTTTATATATTTTGATTCTGCATCAAAAGCTGAAAATATGTAGTCTCGAAGTCAATTCGAGAAATTGACGTTTTAAGTTTCTGTTTCCAAATCCAAACATATGTATCTTCGCCAATAATTGTCAGAAGTCAGAATTTCTTTCAACATTATGAAGCCCTTTTTATATATTTTGATTCTGCATCAAAAGCTGAAAATATGTAGTCTCGAAGTCATTTCGAGAAATTGACGTTTTCAGTTTCTGTTTCCAAATTCAAACGGATGAATCTTCGCCAATAATTGTCAGAAGTCAGAATTTCTTTCAACATTATGAAGCCCTTTTTATATATTTTGATTCTGCATCAAAAGCTGAAAATATGTAGTCTCGAAGTCAATTCGAGAAATTGACGTTTTAAGTTTCTGTTTCCAAATTCAAACGGATGTATCTTCGCCAATAATTGTCAGCAGTTAGAATTTCTTTCAACATTATGAAGCCCTTTTTATCTATTTTGACTCTGCATCAAAAGCTGAAAATATGTAGTCTTGAACTCAATTCGAGAAATTGACGTTTTAAGTTTCTGTTTCCAAATTCAAACGGATGTATCTTCGCCAATAATTGTTAGCAGTTAGAATTTCTTCAACATTATGAAGCCCTTTTTATATATTTTGATTCTGCATCAAAAGCTGAAAATATGTAGTCTCGAAGTCATTTCGAGAAATTTACGTTTTAAGTTTCTGTTTCCAAATTTAAACGGATGTATCTTCGCCAATAATTGTCAGCAGTTAGAATTTCTTTCAACATTATGAAGCCCTTTTTATATATTTTGACTCTGCATCAAAAGCTGAAAATATGTAGTCTCGAAGTCATTTCGAGAAATTGACGTTTTAAGTTTCTGTTTCCAAATTCAAACGGATGTATCTTCGCCAATAATTGTCAGAAGTCAGAATTTCTTTCAACATTATGAAGCCCTTTTTATATATTTTGATTCTGCATCAAAAGCTGAAAATATGTAGTCTCGAAGTCAATTCGAGAAATTGACGTTTTAAGTTTCTGTTTCCAAATTCAAACGGATGTATCTTCGCCAATAATTGTTAGCAGTTAGAATTTCTTTCAACATTATGAAGCCCTTTTTATATATTTTGATTCTGCATCAAAAGCTGAAAATATGTAGTCTCGAAGTCAATTCGAGAAATTGACGTTTTAAGTTTCTGTTTCCAAATTCAAACGGATGTATCTTCGCCAATAATTGTCAGAGGTTAGAATTTCTTTCAAAATTATGAAGCCCTTTTTATATATTTTGGTTCTGCATCAAAAGCTGAAAATATGTAGTCTCGAAGTCATTTCAAGAAATTGACGTTTTAAGTTTCTGTTTCCAAATTCAAACGGAGTTATCTTCGCCAATAATTGTCAGAAGTCAGAATTTCTTTCAACATTATGAAGCCCTTTTTATATATTTTGATTCTGCATCAAAAGCTGAAAACATGTAGTCTCGAAGTCTTTTCGAGAAATTTACATTTTAAGTTTCTGTTTCCAAATTCAAACGGATGTATCTTCGCCAATAATTGTCAGAAGTTAGAATTTCTTTCAACATTATGAAGCCCTCTTTATATATTTTGACTCTGCATCAAAAGCTGAAAATATGTAGTCTCGAAGTCTTTTCGAGAAATTTATGTTTTAAGTTTCTGTTTCCAAATTCAAACGGATGTATCTTCGCCAATAATTGTCAGAAGTTAGAATTTCTTTGAACATTATGAAGCCCTTTTTATATATTTTGATTCTGCATCAAAAGCTGAAAATATGTAGTCTCGAAGTCATTTCGAGAAATTGACGTTTTAAGTTTCTATTTCCAAATTCAAACGGATGTATCTTCGCCAATAATTGTCAGAAGTTAGAATTTCTTTCAACATTATGAAGCCCTTTTTATATATTTTGACTCTGCATCAAAAGCTGAAAATATGTAGTCTCGAAGTCATTTCGAGAAATTGACGTTTTAAGTTTCTGTTTCCAAATTCAAACGGATGTATCTTCGCCAATAATTGTCAGAAGTTAGAATTTCTTTCAACATTATGAAGCCCTTTTTATATATTTTGACTCTGCATCAAAAGCTGAAAATATGTAGTCTCGAAGTCTTTTCGAGAAATTGACGTTTTAAGTTTCTGTTTCCAAATTCAAACGGATGTATCTTCGCCAATAATTGTCAGAAGTCAGAATTTCTTTCAACATTTTGAAGCTCTTTTTATATATTTTGACTCTGCATCAAAAGCTGAAAATATGTAGTCTCGAAGTCATTTCGAGAAATTGACGTTTTAAGTTTCTGTTTCCAAATTCAAACGGATGTATCTTCGCCAATAATTGTCAGAAGTTAGAATTTCTTTCAACATTATGAAGCCCTTTTTATATATTTTGACTCTGCATCAAAAGCTGAAAATATGTAGTCTCGAAGTCATTTCGAGAAATTGGCGTTTTAAGTTTCTATTTCCAAATTCAAACGGTTGTATCTTCGCCAATAATTGTGAGAAGTTAGAATTTCTTTCAACATTATGAAGCCCTTTTTATATATTTTGATTCTGCATCAAAAGCTGAAAATATGTAGTCTCGAAGTCATTTCGAGAAATTGATGTTTTAAGTTTCTGTTTCCAAATTCAAACGGATGTATCTTCGCCAATAATTGTCAGAAGTTACAATTTCTTTCAACATTATGAAGCCCTTTTTATATATTTTGATTCTGCATCAAAAGCTAAAAATATGTAGTCTCGAAGTCATTTCGAGAAATTGACGTTTTAAGTTTCTGTTTCCAAATTCAAACGGATGTATCTTCGCCAATAATTGTCAGAAGTTAGAATTTCTTTCAACATTATGAAGCCCTTTTTATATATTTTGATTCTGCATCAAAAGCTGAAAATATGTAGTCTCGAAGTCATTTCGAGAAATCGACGTTTTAAGTTTCTGTTTCCAAATTCAAACGGATGTATCTTCGCCAATAATTGTCAGCAGTTAGAATTTCTTTCAACATTTTGAAGCCCTTTTTATATATTTTGATTCTGCATCAAAAGCTGAAAATATGTAGTCTCGAAGTCATTTCGAGAAATCGACGTTTTAAGTTTCTGTTTCCAAATTCAAACGGATGTATCTTCGCCAATAATTGTCAGAAGTTAGAATTTCTTTCAACATTATGAAGCCCTTTTTATATATTTTGACTCTGCATCAAATGCTGAAAATATGTAGTCTCGAAGTCATTTCGAGAAATTGACGTTTTAAGTTTCTGTTTCCAAATTCAAACGGATGTATCTTCGCCAATAATTGTCAGAAGTTAGAATTTCTTTCAACATTAGGAAGCCCTTTTTATATATTTTGACTCTGCATCAAAAGCTGAAAATATGTAGTCTCGAAGTAATTTCGAGAAATTGACGTTTTAAGTTTCTGTTTTCAAATTCAAACGGATGTATCTTCGCCAATAATTGTCAGAAGTTAGAATTTCTTTCAACATTATGAAGCCCTTTTTATATATTTTGATTCTGCATCAAAAGCTGAAAATATGTAGTCTCGAAGTCATTTCGAGAAATTGACGTTTTAAGTTTCTGTTTCCAAATTCAAACGGATGTATCTTCGCCAATAATTGTCAGAAGTTAGAATTTCTTTCAACATTATGAAGCCCTTTTATATATATTGACTCTGCATCTAACGCTGAAAATATGTGGTCTCGAAGTCATTTCGAGAAATTGACGTTTTAAGTTTCTGTTTCCAAATTCAAACGGATGTATCTTCGCCAATAATTGTCAGAAGTTAGAATTTCTTTCAACATTATGAAGCCCTTTTTTATATATTTTGACTCTGCATCAAAAGCTGAAAATATGTAGTCTCGAAGTCTTTTCGAGAAATTGACGTTTTAAGTTTCTGTTTCCAAATTCAAACGGATGTATCTTCGCCAATAATTGTCAGAAGTCAGAATTTCTTTCAACATTATGAAGCCCTTTTTATATATTTTGATTCTGCATCAAAAGCTGAAAATATGTAGTCTCGAAGTCTTTTCGAGAAATTTACGTTTTAAGTTTCTGTTTTCAAATTCAAACGGATGTATCTTCGCCAATAATTGTCAGAAGTTAGAATTTCTTTCAACATTATGAAGCCCTTTTTAAATATTTTGAAT
>NW_025063644.1:0-8033 GCF_018153295.1 Drosophila grimshawi
TAAATAGGCTCTACCTTGAAATAAATGGCCATATCTTCGTCCAAAATTGCCCCATTTCAATTATAAAAGGTGCTTTTAGAATTCACTCGATCTTTGGAACAAAACTGCATTAAAATAATTTGACTTCCGACTCATCTAAGAAAGATATTAAGGGATATTCTTCGATAAATAGAAAATATAAGGCAAACATTAAATAGGGTCTACCTTGAAATAAATGGCCATATCTTTGTCTAAAAATTGCCCCATTTCAATTATAAAGGTGTTTTTAGAATTCACTTGATCTTTGGAACAAAACTGCATTAAAATAATTTGACTTCCGACTCATCTAAGAAAGATATTAAGGGATATTCTTCGATAAATAGAAAATATATGGAAAGCATTAAATAGGGTCTACCTTGAAATAAATGGCCATATCTTTGTCAAAAATTGCCCCATTTCAATTATAAAGATGTTTTTAGAATTCACTCGATCTTTGAAGCAAAACTGAATTAAAATAATTTGACTTCCGACTCATCTAAGAAAGATATTAAGGGATATTCTTCGATAAATAGAAAATATATGGAAAGCAATAAATAGGCTCTACCTTGAAATAAATGGCCATATCTTCGTCTAAAATTGCCCCATTTCAATTACAAAGATGTTTTTTAGAATTCACTCGATCTTTGGAACAAAACTGCATTAAAATAATTTGACTTCCGACTCATCTAAGAAAGATATTAAGGGATATTCTTCGATAAATAGAAAATATATGGAAAGCATTAAATAGGCTCTATCTTGAAATAAATGGCCATATCTTCGTCTAAAATTGCCCCATTTCAATTATAAAGGTGTTTTTAGAATTCACTTGATCTTCGAAACAAAACTGCATTAAAATAATTTGACTTCCGACTCATCTAAGAAAGATATTAAGGGATATTCTTTGATTAATAGAAAATATAAGCCAAACATTCCATATGGTCAACCTTGAAAAAAATGGCCATACCTTTGTCTAAAATTGCCCCATTTCAATTATAAAGATGTTTTTAGAATTCACTTGGATCTTTGAAACAAAACTGCATTAAAATAATTTGACTTCCGACTCATCTAAGAAAGATATTAAGGGATATTCTTCGATAAATAGAAAATATATGGAAAGCATTAAATAGGGTCTACCTTGAAATAAATGGCCATATCTTCGTCAAAAATTGCCTCATTTCAATTATAAAGATGTTTTTAGAATTCGCTCGATCTTTGGAACAAAACTGCATTAAAATAATTTGACTTCCGACTCATCTAAGAAAGATATTAAGGAATATTCTTCGATAAATAGAAAATATATGGAAAGCATTAAATAGGGTCTACCTTGAAATAAATGGCCATATTTTCGTCAAAATTTGCCCCATTTCAATTATAAAGATGTTTTTAGAATTCACTCGATCTTTGAAGCAAAACTGAATTAAAATAATTTGACTTCCGACTCATCTAAGAAAGATATTAAGGGATATTCTTCGATAAATAGAAAATATATGGAAAGCAATAAATAGGCTCTACCTTGAAATAAATGGCCATATCTTCGTCTAAAATTGCCCCATTTCAATTACAAAGATGTTTTTAGAATTCACTCGATCTTTGGAACAAAACTGCATTAAAATAATTTGACTTCCGACTCATCTAAGAAAGATATTAAAGGGATATTCTTCGATAAATAGAAAATATAAGCCAAACATTCAATAGGGTCAACCTTGAAATAAATAGCCGTATCCTTGTCTAAAATTGCCCCATTTCAATTATTAAGGTGTTTTTAGAATTCACTCGATCTTTGAAACAAAACTGCATTAAAATAATTTGACTTCCGACTCATCTAAGAAAGATATTAAGGGATATTCTTCGATAAATAGAAAATATATGGAAAGCATTAAATAGGGTCTACCTTGAAATAAATGGTCATATCTTCGTCAAAAATTGCCTCATTTCAATTATAAAGATGTTTTTAGAATTCGCTCGATCTTTGGAACAAAACTGCATTAAAATAATTTGACTTCCGACTCATCTAAGAAAGATATTAAGGGATATTCTTCGATAAATAGAAAATATATGGAAAGCAATAAATAGGCTCTACCTTGAAATAAATGGCCATATCTTCGTCTAAAATTGCCCCATTTCAATTACAAAGATGTTTTTAGAATTCACTCGATCTTTGGAACAAAACTGCATTAAAATAATTTGACTTCCGACTCATCTAAGAAAGATATTAAGGGATATTCTTCGATAAATAGAAAATATATGGAAAGCATTAAATAGGGTCTACCTTGAAATAAATGGCCATATCTTTGTCTAAAATTGCCCCATTTCAATTATAAAGATGTTTTTAGAATTCACTCGATCTTTGGAACAAAACTGCATTAAAATAATTTGACTTCCGACTCATCTAAGAAAGATATTAAGGGATATTCTTCGATAAATAGAAAATATATGGAAAGCATTAAATAGGCTCTACCTTGAAATAAATGGCCATATCTTTGTCTAAAATTGCCCCATTTCAATTATAAAGGTGTTTTTAGAATTCACTCGATCTTTGGAACAAAACTGCATTAAAATAATTTGACTTCCGACTCATCTAAGAAAGATATTAAGGGATATTCTTCGATAAATAGAAAATATATGGAAAGCATTAAATAGGGTCTACCTTGAAATAAATGGCCATATCTTCGTCTAAAATTGCCCCATTTCAATTATAAAGGTGTTTTTAGAATTCACTCGATCTTTGGAACAAAACTGCATTAAAATAATTTGACTTCCGACTCATCTAAGAAAGATATTAAGGGATATTCTTCGATAAATAGAAAATATATGGAAAGCATTAAATAGGGTCTACCTTGAAATAAATGGCCATATCTTCGTCAAAAATTGCCCCATTTCAATTATAAAGGTGTTTTTAGAATTCACTCGATCTTTGGAACAAAACTGCATTAAAATAATTTGACTTCCGACTCATCTAAGAAAGATATTAAGGGATATTCTTCGATAAATAGAAAATATATGGAAAGCATTAAATAGGGTCTACCTTGAAATAAAATGGCCATATCTTCGTCAAAAATTGCCCCATTTCAATTATAAAGGTGTTTTTAGAATTCACTTGATCTTTGGAACAAAACTGCATTAAAATAATTTGACTTCCGACTCATCTAAGAAAGATATTAAGGGATATTCTTCGATAAATAGAAAATATATGGAAAGCATTAAATAGGGTCTACCTTGAAATAAATGGCCATATCTTCGTCTAAAATTGCCCCATTTCAATTATAAAGGTGTTTTTAGAATTCACTCGATCTTTGGAACAAAACTGCATTAAAATAATTTGACTTCCGACTCATCTAAGAAAGATATTAAGGGATATTCTTCGATAAATAGAAAATATATGGAAAGCATTAAATAGGGTCTACCTTGAAATAAATGGCCATATCTTCGTCAAAAATTGCCCCATTTCAATTATAAAGGTGTTTTTAGAATTCGCTCGATCTTTGGAACAAAACTGCATTAAAATAATTTGACTTCCGACTCATCTAAGAAAGATATTAAGGGATATTCTTCGATAAATAGAAAATATATGGAAAGCATTAAATAGGGTCTACCTTGAAATAAATGGCCATATCTTCGTCAAAAATTGCCCCATTTCAATTATAAAGGTGTTTTTAGAATTCACTTGATCTTTGGAACAAAAACTGCATTAAAATAATTTGACTTCCGACTCATCTAAGAAAGATATTAAGGGATATTCTTCGATAAATAGAAAATATATGGAAAGCATTAAATAGGGTCTACCTTGAAATAAATGGCCATATCTTCGTCAAAAATTGCCCCATTTCAATTATAAAGGTGTTTTTAGAATTCACTCGATCTTTGGAACAAAACTGCATTAAAATAATTTGACTTCCGACTCATCTAAGAAAGATATTAAGGGATATTCTTCGATAAATAGAAAATATATGGAAAGCATTAAATAGGGTCTACCTTGAAATAAATGGCCATATCTTCGTCAAAAATTGCCCCATTTCAATTATAAAGGTGTTTTTAGAATTCACTTGATCTTTGGAACAAAACTGCATTAAAATAATTTGACTTCCGACTCATCTAAGAAAGATATTAAGGGATATTCTTCGATAAATAGAAAATATATGGAAAGCATTAAATAGGGTCTACCTTGAAATAAATGGCCATATCTTCGTCAAAAATTGCCCCATTTCAATTATAAAGGTGTTTTTTAGAATTCACTTGATCTTTGGAACAAAACTGCATTAAAATAATTTGACTTCCGACTCATCTAAGAAAGATATTAAGGGATATTCTTCGATAAATAGAAAATATATGGAAAGCATTAAATAGGGTCTACCTTGAAATAAATGGCCATATCTTCGTCAAAAATTGCCCCATTTCAATTATAAAGGTGTTTTTAGAATTCACTTGATCTTTGGAACAAAACTGCATTAAAATAATTTGACTTCCGACTCATCTAAGAAAGATATTAAGGGATATTCTTCGATAAATAGAAAATATATGGAAAGCATTAAATAGGGTCTACCTTGAAATAAATGGCCATATCTTCGTCAAAAATTGCCCCATTTCAATTATAAAGGTGTTTTTAGAATTCACTTGATCTTTGGAACAAAACTGCATTAAAATAATTTGACTTCCGACTCATCTAAGAAAGATATTAAGGGATATTCTTCGATAAATAGAAAATATATGGAAAGCATTAAATAGGGTCTACCTTGAAATAAATGGCCATATCTTCGTCAAAAATTGCCCCATTTCAATTATAAAGGTGTTTTTAGAATTCACTTGATCTTTGGAACAAAACTGCATTAAAATAATTTGACTTCCGACTCATCTAAGAAAGATATTAAGGGATATTCTTCGATAAATAGAAAATATATGGAAAGCATTAAATAGGGTCTACCTTGAAATAAATGGCCATATCTTCGTCAAAAATTGCCCCATTTCAATTATAAAGGTGTTTTTAGAATTCACTCGATCTTTGGAACAAAACTGCATTAAAATAATTTGACTTCCGACTCATCTAAGAAAGATATTAAGGGATATTCTTCGATAAATAGAAAATATATGGAAAGCATTAAATAGGGTCTACCTTGAAATAAATGGCCATATCTTCGTCAAAAATTGCCCCATTTCAATTATAAAGGTGTTTTTAGAATTCACTTGATCTTTGGAACAAAACTGCATTAAAATAATTTGACTTCCGACTCATCTAAGAAAGATATTAAGGGATATTCTTCGATAAATAGAAAATATATGGAAAGCATTAAATAGGGTCTACCTTGAAATAAATGGCCATATCTTCGTCAAAAATTGCCCCATTTCAATTATAAAGGTGTTTTTAGAATTCACTTGATCTTTGGAACAAAACTGCATTAAAATAATTTGACTTCCGACTCATCTAAGAAAAGATATTAAGGGATATTCTTCGATAAATAGAAAATATATGGAAAGCATTAAATAGGGTCTACCTTGAAATAAATGGCCATATCTTCGTCAAAAATTGCCCCATTTCAATTATAAAGGTGTTTTTAGAATTCACTTGATCTTTGGAACAAAACTGCATTAAAATAATTTGACTTCCGACTCATCTAAGAAAGATATTAAGGGATATTCTTCGATAAATAGAAAATATATGGAAAGCATTAAATAGGGTCTACCTTGAAATAAATGGCCATATCTTCGTCAAAAATTGCCCCATTTCAATTATAAAGGTGTTTTTAGAATTTACTTGATCTTTGGAACAAAACTGCATTAAAATAATTTGACTTCCGACTCATCTAAGAAAGATATTAAGGGATATTCTTCGATAAATAGAAAATATATGGAAAGCATTAAATAGGGTCTACCTTGAAATAAATGGCCATATCTTCGTCAAAAATTGCCCCATTTCAATTATAAAGGTGTTTTTAGAATTCACTTGATCTTTGGAACAAAACTGCATTAAAATAATTTGACTTCCGACTCATCTAAGAAAGATATTAAGGGATATTCTTCGATAAATAGAAAATATATGGAAAGCATTAAATAGGGTCTACCTTGAAATAAATGGCCATATCTTCGTCAAAAATTGCCCCATTTCAATTATAAAGGTGTTTTTAGAATTCACTTGATCTTTGGAACAAAAACTGCATTAAAATAATTTGACTTCCGACTCATCTAAGAAAGATATTAAGGGATATTCTTCGATAAATAGAAAATATATGGAAAGCATTAAATAGGGTCTACCTTGAAATAAATGGCCATATCTTCGTCAAAAATTGCCCCATTTCAATTATAAAGGTGTTTTTAGAATTCACTTGATCTTTGGAACAAAACTGCATTAAAATAATTTGACTTCCGACTCATCTAAGAAAGATATTAAGGGATATTCTTCGATAAATAGAAAATATATGGAAAGCATTAAATAGGGTCTACCTTGAAATAAATGGCCATATCTTCGTCAAAAATTGCCCCATTTCAATTATAAAGGTGTTTTTAGAATTCACTTGATCTTTGGAACAAAACTGCATTAAAATAATTTGACTTCCGACTCATCTAAGAAAGATATTAAGGGATATTCTTCGATAAATAGAAAATATATGGAAAGCATTAAATAGGGTCTACCTTGAAATAAATGGCCATATCTTCGTCAAAAATTGCCCCATTTCAATTATAAAGGTGTTTTTAGAATTCACTTGATCTTTGAAACAAAACTGCATTAAAATACTTGACTTCCGACTCATCTAAGAAAGATATTAAGGGATATTCTTCGATAAATAGAAAATATATGGAAAGCATTAAATAGGGTCTACCTTGAAATAAATGGCCATATCTTCGTCAAAAATTGCCCCATTTCAATTATAAAGGTGTTTTTAGAATTCACTTGATCTTTGGAACAAAACTGCATTAAAATAATTTGACTTCCGACTCATCTAAGAAAGATATTAAGGGATATTCTTCGATAAATAGAAAATATATGGAAAGCATTAAATAGGGTCTACCTTGAAATAAATGGCCATATCTTCGTCAAAAATTGCCCCATTTCAATTATAAAGGTGTTTTTAGAATTCACTTGATCTTTGGAACAAAACTGCATTAAAATAATTTGACTTCCGACTCATCTAAGAAAGATATTAAGGGATATTCTTCGATAAATAGAAAATATATGGAAAGCATTAAATAGGGTCTACCTTGAAATAAATGGCCATATCTTCGTCAAAAATTGCCCCATTTCAATTATAAAGGTGTTTTTAGAATTCACTCGATCTTTGGAACAAAACTGCATTAAAATAATTTGACTTCCGACTCATCTAAGAAAGATATTAAGGGATATTCTTCGATAAATAGAAAATATATGGAAAGCATTAAATAGGGTCTACCTTGAAATAAAATGGCCATATCTTCGTCAAAAATTGCCCCATTTCAATTATAAAGGTGTTTTTAGAATTCACTTGATCTTTGGAACAAAACTGCATTAAAATAATTTGACTTCCGACTCATCTAAGAAAGATATTAAGGGATATTCTTCGATAAATAGAAAATATATGGAAAGCATTAAATAGGTCTACCTTGAAATAAATGGCCATATCTTCGTCAAAAATTGCCCCATTTCAATTATAAAGGTGTTTTTAGAATTCACTTGATCTTTGGAACAAAAACTGCATTAAAATAATTTGACTTCCGACTCATCTAAGAAAGATATTAAGGGATATTCTTCGATAAATAGAAAATATATGGAAAGCATTAAATAGGGTCTACCTTGAAATAAATGGCCATATCTTCGTCAAAAATTGCCCCATTTCAATTATAAAGGTGTTTTTAGAATTCGCTCGATCTTTGGAACAAAACTGCATTAAAATAATTTGACTTCCGACTCATCTAAGAAAGATATTAAGGGATATTCTTCGATAAATAGAAAATATATGGAAAGCATTAAATAGGGTCTACCTTGAAATAAATGGCCATATCTTCGTCAAAAATTGCCCCATTTCAATTATAAAGGTGTTTTTAGAATTCAC
>NW_025063645.1:0-1202 GCF_018153295.1 Drosophila grimshawi
ATATTTTCTGTTATCGAAGAATATCTGTATGATAATTCGGAAGTCAAATTATTTTAATGCGGTTTTGTTCCAGAGATCAAGTGAATTAAAAACACCCAAGGGTTAAATCTTATTTGTGGGCGGTGTTGGTATTTCAAGGTGAGATATTGTACTTTCCATATATTTTCTATTTATCGAAGAGTATCCATAATATCTTTCTTAGATGAGTCGGAAGTCAAATTATTTTAATGCAGTTTTGTTCCCAAGATTGAGTATCCTAAGCACTAGTTTATTGAAATGGGGCAATTTGACGATGATATGGCTTGACTGGGAATTTCCTATTTAATAACTCCATATACTTTCATTATCGAAGAATATCCCTCTTATCTTTCTTAAAGATGAGTCCGGAAGTCAAATTATTTTAATGCGTTTTGTTCCCAAGATCGAGCGAATTCTAAAAACTTTTTATAATTATAAATGTGGCAATTTGACGAAGATATGGCCATTCCAAGGTAGACCTAACTCATATATTCTATTTATCGAAGAATAT
Source organism: Drosophila grimshawi (assembly GCF_018153295.1). Taxonomy (NCBI): domain Eukaryota; kingdom Metazoa; phylum Arthropoda; class Insecta; order Diptera; family Drosophilidae; genus Drosophila; species Drosophila grimshawi. The sequence continues at coordinate 530 of NW_025063645.1, forward strand.
CCACAGAATATCTTTCTTAGATGAGTCGGAAGTCAAATTATTTTAATGCAGTTTTTGTTCCAAGATCAGGCGAATTCTTAAAACACCTTTATTATTGAAATGGGGCAATTTTGACGAATATGGCCATTTATTTCCAGGTTGACCCTATTTAATGTTTTCCTTATATTTCCTCTTCATCGAGTATCCCTTAATACCTTTCTTAGATGAGTCGGAAGTCGAATTATTTTAGTGAAGTTTTCTTCCAAAGATCATTGAATTATAAAAACACCTTTTACATAATTGAAATGGGGCAATTTTGACGAAGATATGGCCATTTATTTCAAGGTAGACCCTATTTAATGCTTTCCATATATTTTCTATTTATCGAAGAATATCCCTTAATATCTTTTTTAGATGAGTCGGAAGTCAAATTATTTTAATGCAGTTTTGTTCCAAGATTGAGTGAATTCTAAAAACACCTTTATAATTGAAATGGGGCAATTTTTGACGAAAGATATGGCCATTTATTTCAAGGTAGACCCTATTTAATGCTTTCATATATTTTCTATTGGTCGAAGACTATCCCTTAATATCTTTTTTAGATTGAGTCGAGTCGCGTATTTTCTTGTTGTTTTGTTCTTAAGATTAAGTGAATTCTAAAAACACCTTTAATTGAAATGGGGCAATTTTGACG